>NC_132801.1:13698508-13998508 GCF_048594095.1 Paramormyrops kingsleyae
AAAATGAGAAACTCTAATTTATATTTTAGCACATATCTTTAAAATCCTTCTGAAACATGGCGTGTGAGTTTTAGACTTGCCCAGTTTTCAACTGTTCTTTTGAGTCTTTTTTTGTGCTTTGAAAGAGACATTTTAAGATTAAGATTAAGATTTGGTTTATTGTCAATACAACAATATCCACAATATACAGTGTATTGAAATGTCGTTCCACACAGGTCCCCCATGGTGCATTATAAAGGTAAAAAATATAGCAAAAAAATATAAAACAGAAATTTCACATAAATAAATCTAAATTTTTAAGAATAGAAAACTAGTTCTAACTACCTATCTATGTACAGTAAACAGGACAGGGACAGTACAAAGCAAAGTGGTCATGTGCAATTAGAGTCAAGTGTGCCGGTAGTATTTAAAATAGCAGGTTCAAGTATGGCAGGATATTTTTGACAAGACAAGACAATGACGTGCCAGTTATAAGAAGTGCAAGTTTGGCATAGTGTGAAAGTCTAGTTTGTAGTGTTTGTATCGTGGGTTTCAACATTCCTTTGGTAGCAGTGAGTTGAGAGCTCTGATTGCTTGAGGAAAGGAGCTTTTGCAGTCTTTGACTTTAGTATACAAGCCTTTGGCCTTTTCTTCAGTGATGTTCAAAAATTGATTTCAGTGACTCTGCATGTATGAATTTGTGTTCCATTAAGAGCTTTTTACACATCTCTCCAAATATGGAAAGCTGCTATATAGTATTTCATATCTCATTCCGATCAAATTGATATTGAATTGGAATCTAATCGAACTGGCTTGAATGAAATCGAATTGAGGGATCCAAATAAATACTGTGATATTTATAAATCAGAAAAGAATCTCAAAATAAATAGATTTCCCACAAACCCGTCTATGCCTGATTTAAACAGCAAGGATGAGAATGATTTTGATTGGCTCAGAGAGTGCCTGGTGCCACTAACGTTATTGAACTGGGGGAGGTGGGTGGCACCAAATTAAGTGCTGTCAAACAGGCCTTTGGCAAGGCATCAAAGGTAGGCCAAAAATTTAATTAAATTTCTTTTTTTGCAGTAGTCTTTTTGTCAGGCTGTTATGTAACCTCTTAAGTATTTCTGCATCATAATAAAGATAATATGTTAGAAAAGTTGGTTGTGAATGTTGTTGAAGTTGTGTCTGTCATGTTTATGGCTTATAATACATATGATGTTTCCTATGTTGTAATTTGAGTGTTTTATCTTTTGTAGGAGGTGCTCTTGATCGAATTCATTGTTGTAGTTCTCTTGGAGCTTGATTTTTAGATCTTTACAATGTCCCTGGACTATGGGCGTGTATTGCAGATTTATTATATAATGTGGCTTGGCTTTGTTGCCTACTATCACTACGGTGAGGTAGGGGTTAGAGTCTCCTGTGAGGTAGGGGCTATAATCCCCTGTGAGGTAGGATCTAGTGTCACCTGTGTGATAGGGCCTAGAGTCCCCTGTGAGGTAGGGGCTTGCATCCCCTGTGAGGTACAGACTAGAGTCCCCCGTGAGGTACGGACTGGAGTCCCCTGTGAGGTAGGGGATAAAGTCCCCTGTGAGGTACGGACTAGAGTCCCCTGTGAGGTAGGGGATAAAGTCCTCTGTGTGGTAGGGGCTAGAGTCCCCTGTGAGGTAGGTCCCCCTATGGAGAACGTGTGTGGTTAAAGTCCTGCATTTTATTATTATTATTATTATTATTATTATTATTACAAAGTATTTTGTAACCCCTGTGGTTAAAATAGTGCTGTGTAAATAAAGATTGATTGATTACAATAAATGCTTTTGAGCTATACTGGATTGTGTGGCTCCTTTTATTCTGGCCCACATGCAATTTCATTTTTGGCTACTCTGCTGATTTCACTGAGGATAGGTCTCCTTTATTGGGGATGGCAGAGGATTGGGGTTTTATGAGCAGTGGGGAAACACAAAGACTAAGGAGGCCATTACTTTTAGAGCAAAAAAAGATTAAATAAAAATAAGTCTAGCACTGACATGGGTGTAATTAAGAGTTGTGGTTATGAAGACAGGTTATAAGATTTGTGGTGGTTTACTAGGGGTAATAAATAAATAAATTAAACAAATCAGCAAAAAAAGGAACAGGTGGACTAAATTAGCACAATAATCCCACCTCACAACATGGGCGCTCCTCAACCCCTGAAATGTTCCCTGCCTCCTCTCATATTATATACCGTAGATTTATCTCGTAGTGAGCCAGTGTTCCACATCGAGATTGTGGTGAAACAGTCAAGCTTTTTATTGTTCCACACTCCCACCCACAGTGCATAGTACAAACACAGTAGTAGTCAATATGCCACATCATCACCATGACAACAGCTGACACACAAAACGCAACAATAATAGAACCAAACAGAAGAACAAGCACACCATAAACCGTTACCAAAAGACAAAAGAACAGTGAAGTAAAACTAAGAACATAATTACCAAATGAAAAAAACGATCCAGCATTTAGAAATTGTATATTTTAGTAAATGTTTTCCCTGTTTATGTCGTGCCTACTTGTTCACAAGCAACTTTTATAATCCAGACTATTTTCTTAATCATTACTGGTCGAAACAGTATTCAAGGCCTTGACCTAAACTTGGTGAACCCAATTAAGATGAAAAAAAAATTGTAGGCCATCACAGCGAATAGGAAAAATATGTTGAATTAAAGATGTGTGGAAATTGGGTTTTGTGCTTTATTAACACAGGTTTTTGTGTGACTAGGCTGTAGTTTGCCGTATCCGAACCTCCTCCGCAGTTAGGACAACGGCAGAAACGGTAGGAGGAGAAATTAAAGTGGCCACTCAGCTGGTTGCATGAAAATCCAATTAAAGTGGAAGCATTTTATAAAGTCCTGTGGTTTCATGGAAGTGAGAGTTTACTGTGCAGAAGGTGAGAAAATGGAATAATGAGTGACTGGAGCCAACATTACTACCGCATGAACATCAAAAGATTTTCAGTATTCCCTACTATCAAATCTTTTAGATCAAAGAAGTGTTCTCGCTGGGTGCCTTTTAAGTTCAAATTTAAAAAATAGGTGATTGTACATTGTATGTGTTAATCAATTACCATTTTTTCCAACACAATGACAGAGAAATGACTGTGTGAGATAGAAAAACATTTTTGCTGTTTATTTCTTCTTAATTGAATCATGAACATTTTAATGTACCTTCATATAGAGGGGTATTGCATCCGTATGGAATTGTATTGTGTGTAAGACAAGCAATAAAGAATGGAATGATTAATGGTGCTCATAATGCACTATATATTAATTGCTTTGATATTTAAAACGTGAATAAGTACATGTATATTAATGCCTTTAAGGTGTTTCAGAGCAAAGCCGGTGGAACAAATATGTTCTTTGCATAAATCCCAGAGGACATAAATCAAATGGCTTTAGCTTTACTCTTGGGGGCTTGGCGATAAATACCTGAGTCATTTATTCCTTTATACCCTGACAAGTGCATAGGAGCTTCTACGTATACGACCTACATAAATGACCTGCAAGGACATCAAAGGAAGTAGGGTGCGGGGTTATGTGAACAATTTGAGGCATCTTTGGACGCATTTAATCTCTTTTTTTTCTGTGTAATTTTAGGGATGACCAGGGTGACCAGGCAGGATGTATTACTAAACATCTACCGAGAGACACAGGGAGAGAGAGTACTACTATGCTTCAGCCTGGAGAGTATATGATGCTCTACTTGACCGCAGATGAATCGTGTCACTGCCTTCACTCCGATTCTGAAAGAATCCCATCCCCCATTTGAAATCATGACAGTAAAATGGACAGTTTTATCTAAAGAAGCAATTGACATTTTATCTGAGGGGGGGGACGTAAGAGACCCAAAGACCCTCTGGGTTTGTCCACCCTGAAAGAACATTCTTTCTCAGTGACATTGAAAGTCTTTGGAAAACTCCTCATTTAGGTGATGTTCAGTCCTTCTGTATTCAGGAATAGCTTTGTTTTTACCCTCTTTCAGAATTACTTCTTTTTAAAACAATTAATCCTTTCTGAGTGAAAGACTCCCTTAAATCCAAGCATTTTATTAATATATACCTGTATTTGAACTGCGTGCTGTTGCCGGCACATTCATCAGGTTCTTTATCAAAACTGAATGCTTATAAGAGAATCTGGTCCACCAGCTAAGACAGTTTTTTCCACCACCATCAACAAACCAAATAACAACGATTTCCTGTATGGCAAACTCTCCGAATGAGCGATTGAATTATCAATGCCACTGGTCACTGAAGCTGTTCTGTTAGCTCGTGACTCATAGGCCAATTATGGTACTTTGTGTTGTTTCATTTATTTTGATAGTAATTTATACATTCCATTACAAAGAAATACCAAGCTCCCATTTCATGGTTTTGTTTAAACGTTACCTGTGATTGAAATGCATATTGATGTCGGTTCTTTGATGATATTTACAATCTGCTTGAGTTCTCAGGATGCATGCAATTTGAATGAAAAGAAACTCTTTAGCCAGATAACAACAATATTTTTGTCTATACTCCTTTGTCCCCTGTCTGTCCTCTCTCAGTCCAGCTCCACTGAATTGTGAAAAAAAGAACCACAACAAAAAACTATTTGAAAACCCCCAGAGTAAATGAGCATTTGCCCCCCGGAAGGAAGAAGGTCTGTGCACTGTAAAGTGTGACTTTAACAAAACATTAAACTGTCTAAAAAGTTTTATTCCTGTATTTTTCTGGCTTCTTTAACTGATTGCACTAAATTAGCATTTCAAGGTGCTTCATCTTGCCAAAAAATCTGAAGAAAAAAAACACTGCAAAGGCGAAAGACACTGTAAATAAGGGAAGTACAAATTAGCACGAGTTTGCATGTTCCCTGTTTTGTGTTGTATTTCCTCCTAATGACTGAAAACATGCAGTCAGGTAAATGTGAGAATGTGCCCTGTGATGAACAGACATCCCATACAGTAGGTCCTTTGCTCTGAGCCCACTGTTCATGGGATGTGTTCTATGCTTTCCATGACCAAATACTGGACATGTGGTTAGAAGATACTGTTTCACAACTGTTTATATGTATTTACAGAGCACAATATTATGTACATTTATTCTAAATTATTGTCATTTATTTGATAGTAATTTGGTAGGTATTCTTCTTTATAGACTCCCCCCTGACAAATGCAAATGTCTTTTCCTTCGGGCTATAATGTTAAAAAGAAATCAGATTCATTCCTACTGTCGTTAAATTTAATATGATTATAACACTCAGGCCCAGAGGAGCCGTATATTTTTGACTTAATCTGAGCTTCATTTTTATAATGTGCAGCAATTGAATACACACAGGCTAAATATCTACACACAAATGACACACCTACTGCCAATTCTCTGCTTTCTAGGCATTACATGCTATATACTGTCTAGACAACCACATTTCATACAATGTACTTTCAGTAGAATAGAATATAATAGAAGAACTTTTTTTGTTTTTAATTCTCTGTTCCTTAATACAGAAATTCTCTCCTAAGGCTCCTGTTTTACACTACATTATTTATTCACATAAAAGGTATCTAGGGAACATAAATAAAATGTTAATATATTATGAATATAATATTGCATTCAGTCCAAACATCAATTATGAAGGTACCAAAGACAATTTTCCTCATTTCATTTAAAAAAATTAAGTAATTAATAAAAAATGAGTTTTCACAAAAAACATTCATTATTATCAGGGCATTTACGCCACAGTGTCACCCTCCGGTTATAAAAACAAACAGGGAGCCCCTAAAATTAACAATGTAACAGTCAGAGCATGGAACAATCCCAGCCTCCCCCCATTTTCCATTACTGTGATAGAGTGTGTAGCTTTGCACGGTCCTGGACCTCTGACAAGCCTTAGACACTCTATAATGGACTGTTCCGCTTCAGGCCCACTTGCGTCCACCACGTGTGTGTTTGTCAGAGTGAAGTCTGCGTCAGCCCAGTGTGGTATTACATTGGGCCTCCTGAAAACACGTGCCCTCACTGCCATTTCTGCTGGCCCAGGTTCTTCAAACAAGAGGAGTTCATCGACAAAAGCTGTGCCGTGTATTACGCACTGAAATCAAGGAGGCACAACTATGAAGAACGGGCCGCATAAAGCTAAAATCTTACCGTGTGGAGTGCAGTTGGCGTGCTCATCAATTCACACTCCGCAGGCAATTCAGAGACACTGCAATCAGTGGAAACTGGCACAAACATGAGGAGGACTCACAAATGCAGAAATTTAGAACAGACAGATGCTAGATTTCAACACAAAACTCAGGAGCCCTGAATAATACAGAGGCTGATTTGGCCCACCTGTGGTGCTTTGCATTTATACATTCATGCAGTGCAAGATGAAATAGCAAGTGTATGTTGCATTATTTATATGTTTTAACCTTATATTTAGTATGACAGTTATGTAGTATATGGTGTGGCAGTTTGGGAGTTAGCACTGTAGCCTCACACCTCCAGGGCTGAGGGTTCGATTCCTGCCTCTCCTCTGTGTGTTTGCATGATCTCCCCCATGTCCACACAGGATATTTTGTGTTTGAGCGGCTGACACTGCCTACCCAACCAGCGTTCACAGCAAGCGATACAGTATGATAAAATGACTGCCTGACAGGTATGTGTGTGTGTGTGTGTGGTCAGGTCAATTGGAGGGAAAGTGCTGTTGAGAGGTAAATTGATTTTTCTTTCTCTTTTTATCCATTTGGTCTTAGTGATGCCATGTGTCATTTAAAAACAGGTAGTTACATTTGTAGTGTGATTTTGTCTTCAAGAGAATTGTTATGTGACTGGTCCTCCTGATTTTCTGCTGGCCCATCCACACTATGATTTCTGGCTCCATTATAGGCATGAGAAGGAAAGGCTTCCTGTCCAGGGTGTCCAATGATGGACCACCATCTTCTCCAGGATGACCCATGTCTCATGACCTGTGTTAGCTGGGATACGTTTTAGCCTGTATTGACTCAATGGCTGTGGAACATAGATATAAGAGCATTTTATATTCTGTATGTCATTTGACTCAGATGATGTTTTTACAATTGCTGCTCTTACAGTAGAGTGGCCATGGACTTTTCATAAACAACCTTGTTGTGTACACCTGAGATGCCAAAGCGGGGTGCCCTTCAACATAAAGGCAATCGAAAATCATGCCAAAGATTATTCCAGGTTAGCAGAGGCATATATAGTTATTGAAACAAACTATGCATGTTGTCTGGAGCTGAGGAAATGCCTTTAGCTTTTATTTTTGGTTGCTGCCATTTGATAATTGCCTTAACAGATTTCTCAGCTACTGGATTGCATTTCACAAACACCACACTTAATGTCTGTCACTGATTAAATTCATATTATTGATGATTTATTATCATTTATTGGAACTATTTATTTGCCATTTGGTGGAGTTACACTCCCTTCTTAAGAAATTCATCTTAAGCACCTTCAGACGTTCCTCCATTGCACATTTTTTGGGAGTCCGAACTCAACTCCAAATTCTTACCTGAAATACTTCTTGCTCCTCTGTTGATGATTTAAACTTCTATGTCCTATTTTCTGTGGATTGCAGGCTCCAATCCCCAGGTGCTCCCCTTGCCTGAGCTACACTCCGAGTTAAGTGCCACTGTGTAATTCACCGTGGTAAAGAGACACTCTGCACCCCCACAAGCTTCGTCCTCTACGCTAAACACCCATCAAAGCGTGCTCCTCATGCCTTTTTTTCCGCCCGTTTAACTTTTCAGCGGAGCCTCCCTCACTCCCTCCCCATCTCCACTCTCCAGGTTTGCTCTCCAGCAGCATTTAAGGTCAGGGTTGCTGTAATTAATCTTAATTAAGTCGGAGTTAGAATTTAAAAGCCTCTTGGCTGCTGGGTTCTGTTTGCAGACATCCTGACAGCAGAAGTCCAGACCTAGTGATAAGGGAGTGAGAGGAGTGGAAAGGAGAGGTGAAAGAACACTTTTTGTCCCTCATGCGGCTACATACTGTAGTATTTATGTGTTAAGAAAATTGCATCTTTCTTGGGGGGAGAATTTCGCTCGACATGCAGTGCTGTCCATGTCTCCTGGGTACGATTCCTTGATGTAAATTCAGCACTCAGGAAATAAAGAGCATGACACAAAGCATCTGGCGGCATGAAATGCGATGCAGACAATCATAAAGTGACAGCTGGAACATTTTTTTGGTAAATTAAATAATCCCACTTCATTAAATGGGGTCAGGCCCTTATGGGACGGAGAACTGGCTGTACGCTAAAATGGGAGCAGGCACTCCACAATCCACGTTTAAGGGGGCAGCGAAATGAAATTAACGGCACTGTTAGTGTCACTTTCAGTTTAGAGACAGATGTGATTGTTTTAGGGCTGCTGGGCCAGAAGGCTAATGACCTTTGTAATAGGCGGTGGAGTAAGATGCTGGGGGGGAGCGATGTATCAGTCAGCAAAGGGGGTGGCTGACCGAAAAGGCTGATGGGTAATTTGGATCTGATCCTAAATAAGGGATGCAGCAAGTTTAGTCCTCTGCAACCCATAGCACATGTTGTTTCTTTTAGCAATAGCTTAATTAAGACCATTAACAGGGTGGTAATTTGCTTCACCTTGTGTCAGCCAATAGATTCTAAAACAAAAGCCAGCCTGGCCCATTAAGACTTCAGGCCTATAACCTGCAATTGTTTTAAACTGATCCAGATTAATTGAATTTGTGTGGACTTCCGACTTATTTCCATGATTAAGGCATCGGTACTATTGGAGCATCGCTCAAACAATCTCAGGTAACAAATTTGATTAAAATTACTGCACAAACAGGTCATGTGGATGAATGCACTGCAGTGTTTACTTTTTTACAGAGAGCAGCTTTTGCATGCTACCGATGAAGTTTATGGCATGTGGCTTTTTTTGCATTAGATTCATGGAGATCAAGAGAAAGACAGGAGATTGAGCCTTTAAGCTGTGTTGTAAAAATGCCAAGTCTAGGTTTCATTAAGCACATAATAGCACTTCTGCAAACCAGACTGGAAAAGAGTGGTTTGCTTTCAGTTGGTAAATGGGCTGCCAGATACATATAGGACATAGTTCCCAGAGGGGTTGGGTTGACTGAGGTTTAGATGACAAAACTGCTGAGTGGCCTACAAATAGCCAAAGCCCCAGTGGATGATAAAACAGCTAAGATCTGACTGACAGTTTTCTCTTCTCTTTCTCTTCCTCCTGATGCTAAGGTCAGTTTTATAGACATAGACATATTGAGACAAAATATTGGAATTGATGTGATACAGTGTAAAAGGTCTCAGCGCTTTCCCACCTCACGGATGTACTGTTCAGATACCCTGATGTCCGGGGTACAGTTAATGGCAGACTCTGCATTTCTCTGGCCCACTTCTGCTGTCAGTGTGTCTTCCTAGAGACACACGGTATCCAGTAAATACTCAGTGGGGATATAAGGATGGTATCTGACACTAAACTGTCGCAGAGGCTTCAGTGCTTATGCCAAACACATACACTGCCATAAACACTTAACAGTGATCTCAAATCTCAGTCACTCATGGGATTGAACCGGTGACATGCACAGACATATCGAGGGGCAGGTGCTCCGACAGGCTGGCCGATGGGGTGGAGTTCCGTCGGAATATTTTGCGTGATATTTGGTTGGCAAAAAAGGCACTTCAAGCTTCAAAAAGTGGGCACTTTCAGTAGTTTGGGCAAAAAGAGCAGTTGCTCAAGTGCCCCCAGCCTCAATCCCCTGCGCATGCCTCGAGTGGACACTTGATTGAGTGTTCTGACCCAGTAACTAGGCTGAAAATGCATATGTGCATATGTCACGTCTGCTCTAAGCTGTTGACACTCTGCCTCCCCTGAATAATAGAACCAGCTGCAACCAACCAATCTAATCAATTAGTGAGGTTTAAAAACACCTGGTTCTCAGTTAAGCCTAGTGGAATACTGAGTGTTCCACTTTACTGAGTGTTAGGTTCCGGATCTGAGATCTGTGTTGATTCTCTGCTTTTTGGATCTGGTTTTTGCATCTGCACCCTGGGTTTAAATAGAAACAGCCCAGCTCTGCCTCCTCATGTCTAAGCTGCACCTTGCCGGAGCACAGCTCCACCTCCTCATGTCCACCTTGTTGGTGTGTAGCTCCACCTCCTTTAATGTAAACTTTGTTTTCTCAAGGTTCCAGATTTGCAAAAGATTCTAAGTAAAAGGTCAAATTTGCCCTAATTTTTTCATCAGTTTTGATGTTAATTTTTATTAGTAGCTCAGACCAGACATTCATTTCTTGAGTAGATGGGATATTGGCTACATGATGCTATCACAACTGGAGAAGGAGGGAGGCAAAGGCAGGCATCAGGGAAAGCGGAAGGGGCTTTAATTATTCCTTTTATTTATTCCTACCGAAACACAAAACAAAGGAGAAAAGAAAACAGACTGCAAGGCGTCAAAACCAGGCTGGGAGAACAGGGGAGGAACACAGGGCTCAAGGTAACTGGAGGGGTGGCACAAGCAGGCAGCAGGAGTGCACACACATAACGATACAACGACCAGACTGGGGAGCTCAGGACGAGGAGGCACTATATACACCACAGATGAGGAGCAGACGAGAGCCACCTGGGATCATCCACACGAGAGCTGAAACGAGAGGCGGGGTTAAACGAGGAACAGGTGTGGCTCATTAGTGCCACACCACAGGGAAGACTAGAGAAAAAGGCATGCAGGGTATGACAGACGCCCTGATTTCTGTCCCATGATTTTGTATTTTGATTTATTTTTATTAGCTTACTGCTGGCAAAAGTTCTCTTACTAGCTAGGCTCTGTAATAGGTAAGACGTGTGTAAGAAGCAATCCGCAAATACCTTGATATTTTAATGCATTTTCACAGGGACACTGCAAATGAATAAGCAAGAATATTACTTGTAGTGATAAGCCATTTTGATGCATTTTTAAGTTTATTTAACCACACAATATGTACAATACCCATATCAAATAAAAATAACTTGAGTTTATTTTGTGTTGCTTTCAGCAGAACATGCCCATAAATTAACATCTTTAACATTAGTTAATTAGTTATTATTTGAATTTATGAATACAGTGCCCTGACAAGGCACCCCCAACTCTCTGATTCTGACTTAACCCCTGCCTGTACCTGCATATCAACCTCTGCTTGCTCTGGACTTTGGATTTACATTATGGTTTGGATTTCTTTGCCTGTCTTCACTGCTACATGGTTTTCGACACTGTTGTCAGACTGCAAATCTGGAATTAAACTTGTGGCTTCCACACTTATCTCCATGTCAAGTCAAGACGGTGTATGTTAGCTGCAATGCACGTCTTTTAGACATAAATCTTAACTATACTTTACAGCAGTGTTTCTCAACCCTGTACTCGGGGACCTCCCCCCCCATCCCCCCCGCAGACACCCTGAATTTTTGTTCCCTCCCAGCACGCCTGAACCAAACAAACAAGAACACTGAATACGTAACACATGTGTGTTGGGAGCTGAGTAAAAATATGTATTGTCTGTGGGTCGCCGTGGACATGACTGAGAAGTAGTGTCAATATTACATTTCTCTGAAGCTGGAAAATTATTTACAATGTTCATCTGTGGCATTGCTAAAGTTTGCTCATGCTCTGTGAAGAACCTTGGAAAGTTGCCATCAGCATCCTAGACTAAGTCCCCAAAAGGCTGCACCAGCAGTGAGCATATAGCCTCCCTGGGAGTGAACCACAAACACACAGCTCGATTTTAGGCCATGATCTTACTAAAATATACTGCGAAAGGCTGTGTGATCCTCCTGTCTTCTGTGGAATACGTTTCTGAAATAAGCCAAGTCTTGCCCTGAAACAGGATCCTGAGCTTTTTATTCCCTTGGCATACTTTCCACCTCCTCCCACTCGGCACACTAGGCCAGAAACACCTAATTTAAACATGTAGCTTAAATTCAGTTGGTATTTCGCTTCCTCTTTATCGCAGCGACTTTCAAGAAAAGATTCCCTGCAGCATGAGTAGCAAAACCTGTCCATCAGTGAAATGCATACTGCCAGAGTTGGTTTTCTTATGCCAGTGTCAGACTTTCGTGGTAATACATGCCTCAGTGTATCTACAGAGTCGAGCACTTCATTACCTGAAAAGCAGGGACAGACATTTTAAACTGCCCAGACATCAGAAGCATTACAAAGGAAGACTTGAATGAATACAAAAAAAACTGAATGTATTTCAAACCCCAACAGTCATTATGTTTTGTTCTGGTTTAAATGTTTTCCAGTGTTTGAATACTAGTATTAAAATTACCTGTAATGGATCAACAGCTGACAAAATGCTATCAGGCTTCTAGGATTTCTTTTTCAAAGAAAACATGAAAAACAACAAATTTATGTATAAAAAAAATACTACAACATTGGCATGATAATTCTAAAGTATTCTTCAATTTGTTTCCTTTTAACTAAAATACTGAAAATCTACTGCTCATGTCCTCGCTCAGCACACCTGCTTCATACCTCCCTCTGAGCTCTACTTGTAGTATTGTTAGTATTTTTTCTCATTCGTAAGGTACCATCTAGCATACTCATATTGTCAATAAGGCAGATCTTGTGAAGGACTGATGGGCGCGTAGTAGGGAATCAACGCTCCAGAATGGTTCAGGAAAACTCCGCTGGACAGCGACCGCTCATACTCAATCAGCAAGAGCAATTAAACATGTGGAAAAACCCCAAAGAGAGCCGGCTGGAGGCTCATCCATCTCTCCCAGCAGCTCCCAGGGAGACAGAAAGGCCGCAT
The DNA here is from genome assembly GCF_048594095.1 of Paramormyrops kingsleyae. Classification (NCBI taxonomy): domain Eukaryota; kingdom Metazoa; phylum Chordata; class Actinopteri; order Osteoglossiformes; family Mormyridae; genus Paramormyrops; species Paramormyrops kingsleyae. The sequence goes on from NC_132801.1 coordinate 13,711,272, forward strand.
GTAAAGGCTGGACCGGTTCAGGATAAAGGGCGTCTCAGGAGATGCTTTGCCAGACTCAGGCAAAGGAGGCCCTGGACCTGACCCTGTACCTCGCCCTGCCGACCGCAAACTGGCTGCCATAACGATTTGGCGCAGCAAATCTCCGCCTGTTCCCCTTGGAAGTCTCTCTTGGCCAGAAAGACTCCCTCCTCACTGCCTGACCCAACACTTTCCCACGCCTTGTAATACAAGTACACAATAAACAGCCCCAGAGGAATCACTGACTCCCATGGCTAAATATATATATATAGCTAATCACCCATGTAGACACACTTATATTTCTGTAGTAAATATTTTCACAGTTTGTCTAATTTTATCATAAATTCATTTTTTTTAATTTCTAGTTTATATTTACCCACTGTGAGTCAGAATATATACAAGACACTACCATGTAAAATTAATCTAAAATAAATTAATTATAAAATTTAAACACCATAGCAACCTCTGTTTAATCCAAATCATGAAACAGAAATAAGTATGTAAGGGCTTCTCTGCCCTATCAGGATGTCTGAGTATCCAGGTTGTGTTTCGTTGTCTCTGTCTCATAGACATTTCCAATGTAACATCAAGAAAAGCAGGCCAGGACTACATGATTAACTTAACATCTCAATTATGACATGTAAATCAATACTTTTGAAACTTGTGGATTTGTGATTGGTGTGATTTTCCCAGGGACCACTGTCAGTCATCTTGACTGATCCACGTTGATATAATCACCAGAAGGCTCCCGTTGGTCTCAAATCCCTCCCTGTCCTGACATCTAAAGTATTGATTCTGAGGATCTCAATCACGTGCCTGACAAGGACACAGGAATCCTACTAGACATGGCCTTCGTGTCCGGATAGTTTTTCCGGGGCTCATAATTGATGCTGGCCCGTGATATAAAAAGCCTTCAGTGCTGTTACAAGTACACCAGGTTTTGTAAGATACATAAACAGTATAGGGCGTATAACATATGAAAGGCTACTGGTTCCACATGAATTTGTGATCTTGGCCTCCTTTGGGTCTGCGCTGTTTTTCACCCCAGGGGAGAACTGTCAATTCAGCTCTGACGGGAATATGTTCACACACTCAATCTGGCATATCTTTTGGACCCATCTCAACCCACACTGAATGAGAAGTAGCCACAAGCAGGTGCTCATATACCTTTGCTCTTGCCCATATCTTCCCGACACAGGTCACACTAGTCAACCCAGAATGCCTCCTCCAGCAAAAGATACACATAGTAAGTGTGCTGATCATCCTACCATGAGGGAGCTCTGGCTACAGTAAAAACTCCCGGCTATTTTGTGGACCCTTCTTCAAATCTCAAACCAAGTGATAAGTATTCACCAATGAATTGGGTAATTAACCAATAATTGGACAGATGTTAAGTGCTATTTCATACGGATATGGCAACAGGGCAATAAAAAAACAGATCGCAAGACTGATAGCCAGCTGGTAGTCTAATAACAGAAGGGTCCACAAAATAGCCTGGAGTTTTTACTGTAGCCAGAGCTCCCACATGGTATTATGTGATTAGCACACTTACTATGTGTATCTTTTGCTGGAGGAGTCACTGTGTAACCAGAGCTCCCACATGGTATTATGTGATTAGCACACTTACTATGTGTATCTTTTGCTGGAGGAGTCACTGTGTAACCAGAGCTCCCACATGGTATTATGTGATTAGCACACTTACTATGTGTATCTTTTGCTGGAGGAGTCACTGTGTAGCCAGAGCTCCTGCTTGGTATTATGTGATTAGCACACTTACTATGTGTATCTTTTGCTGGAGGAGTCACTGTGTAGCCAGAGCTCCTGCTTGGTATTATGTGATTAGCACACTTACTGTACTATGTGTATCTTTTGCTGGAGGAGTCACTGTGTAGCCAGAGCTCCCGCTTGGTATTATGTGATTAGCACACTTACTATGTGTATCTTTTGCTGGAGGAGTCACTGTGTAGCCAGAGCTCCCACATGGTATTATGTGATTAGCACACTTACTGTACTATGTGTATCTTTTGCTGGAGGAGTCACTGTGTAGCCAGAGCTCCCGCTTGGTATTATGTGATTAGCACACTTACTATGTGTATCTTTTGCTGGAGGAGTCACTGTGTAGCCAGAGCTCCCACATGGTATTATGTGATTAGCACACTTACTATGTGTATCTTTTGCTGGAGGAGTCACTGTGTAGCCAGAGCTCCTGCTTGGTATTATGTGATTAGCACACTTACTATGTGTATCTTTTGCTGGAGGAGTCACTGTGTAGCCAGAGCTCCCACATGGTATTATGTGATTAGCACACTTACTATGTGTATCTTTTGCTGGAGGAGTCACTGTGTAGCCAGAGCTCCCGCTTGGTATTATGTGATTAGCACACTTACTATGTGTATCTTTTGCTGGAGGAGTCACTGTGTAGCCAGAGCTCCCACATGGTATTATGTGATTAGCACACTTACTGTACTATGTGTATCTTTTGCTGGAGGAGTCACTGTGTAGCCAGAGCTCCCGCTTGGTATTATGTGATTAGCACACTTACTATGTGTATCTTTTGCTGGAGGAGTCACTGTGTAGCCAGAGCTCCCACATGGTATTATGTGATTAGCACACTTACTATGTGTATCTTTTGCTGGAGGAGTCACTGTGTAGCCAGAGCTCCCACATGGTATTATGTGATTAGCACACTTACTATGTGTATCTTTTGCTGGAGGAGTCACTGTGTAGCCAGAGCTCCTGCTTGGTATTATGTGATTAGCACACTTACTATGTGTATCTTTTGCTGGAGGAGTCACTGTGTAGCCAGAGCTCCCACATGGTATTATGTGATTAGCACACTTACTATGTGTATCTTTTGCTGGAGGAGTCACTGTGTAGCCAGAGCTCCCACATGGTATTATGTGATTAGCACACTTACTGTACTATGTGTATCTTTTGCTGGAGGAGTCACTGTGTAGCCAGAGCTCCCGCTTGGTATTATGTGATTAGCACACTTACTATGTGTATCTTTTGCTGGAGGAGTCACTGTGTAGCCAGAACTCCCGCATGGTATTATGTGATTAGCACACTTACTATGTGTATCTTTTGCTGGAGGGGTCACTGTGTAGCCAGAGCTCCCACATGGTATTATGTGATTAGCACACTTACTATGTGTATCTTTTGCTGGAGGAGTCACTGTGTAGCCAGAGCTCCCACATGGTATTATGTGATTAGCACACTTACTATGTGTATCTTTTGCTGGAGGAGTCACTGAGTAGCCCAAGCTTCTGCTTGGTATAATGTGATTAGCACACTTACTATGTGTATCTTTTGCTGGAAGAGTCACTGTGTAGCCAGAGCTCCCACAAGGTATTATGTGATTAGGACACTTACTATGTGTATATTTTGCTGGAGGAGTCACTGAGTAGCCCGAGCTCCTGCTTGGTATTATGTGATTAGCAGACTTATCTTCTGTAACTTCTGCTGGAGAATCACTCTTTGGTCAGAGCTCCCTAATCTTGTTGTGCAATTTCTGTATTTTTTTTGCTGGATATTTACTATTTTGTTTCTTTATGTTGTTGTTTGTGTACTATAATTGTTATGTTGTAAAGTTAATTGTCTTTACTCTAATTTGAATTGCAAGTGATGTTCATTACTCCTACACAGCAGAAGATATATATTTGCTGATTAATTGCAGATTGTCTGAAATTGCTATCTCTAGTGAATTCCAAGGTAATGGTGCTACCACAATCCCTGTCCAGGAGTAGTACACACTAAAGCATTCTTATAAGAACACTGGGAAATGCAGTGTAATAACTCTAGTTTAATGGCTAATTATTCTGGTTAACTGGAGGTGAGCAGCTACATGATCTTATACTGCATTAAACTGCCTTGCGACATACTGCAATTATGTCAGTCCCTGAGGAGAACTGTTCAAACACACTATTGGCTTACAGCCTCGGAGCTGAATCAATCAGACATACTGAAACTGCATCAGTATCTGAACTGAAGTGATCAAACATCCTGACAACTGCCTTGCAGCATCTCAATTGAATCATTCAGAGAAACTGAAATTGTGCCAATCCTACAGTTGAATTGCCAGAAAATGCTGACAATGTACCAATTTGTAGCTGCCCTGCAGTCCTTGAATCAAGATCAAGCCCTTGATCAACTAGATATCATAACTAAGGTGCTCTACAATTCTGAAATGGATGCCATTTGAAGTCAGATTTAATTTGGTTTCATTTGAAGTAGCGCTGATCCAGAACCTCATGATGAATGGCATTCAGCGCCTTCTGCTGCCCTGTTGGATTCCATGATTGGGCCAGTTTGTGGTTCCTTACACTTCAAATGCTGTTTCTTTAACATGAATTATTAAAAAAAGATTTGATGTTCAGATTATCTAAATAAAAATCAAACGTATAATGAGAAAAACACTCATTGTCATTTTCCACATTCAGTTCCACTGGGACACAAAGGCACGTCTTTGGAAGACTGCCTCACAAAACTCTCTTTCCAGGTCATCTAAGTGTCCTTGCCTCCCCGCAGCACTGTCCTTATTTAGGTCTTGAAAGCTTTGGAGACTACAAGCTTATGGTACACCTGGGACTAAATGCCCCCCAAGCCTCCAAGTGGCCCCCTTTGGCAGGGTCTGCAGTGCCACCCTGCCAAAGGTCACATACAGTATGTCATCATGTAGAGGGTTAAATAGCACATGCTACATTATGTATACGATGTACATCTAACTATTTAACATACTTCCATTAGCATTGTATTTGGTGTCAGCATCTCAAGACCTTACTTGGAGTGCTTCCTTATGGAATCGCAGACAAATCTTAATGTTGCAAAATATAGTGTCAAAATTCAAATTCCTGAATACTTAAACACTGGACTCCAATGGACTCCAATTATTATTTAGCAATAATAATGGCACTAAAAATCTAGATAAAGAGCTCTGTGACGTGCTTTTCTTTGAGACCAATATCCCCCCCACCAGCAGTTTCCCATGTGCCCAGCTGTCTCTGTGTTGGGCCATTCACCATTTTCTGGATCCAGCTCAAAGCGGCTGTTTTAGGAAGAACACCCTGATCGGAGGGGAGCTGCCTACAAGTGTGCCAATCAGCTCCAAGGCTGCACATGTCTGGTTGGCACAGCACCATCTTCAGGAGAGCTCTTTTAGCTCAACACATTTGGCCCTATCACACACCAGGCATAAAGCAGCTCCAGGTGCAACTCAAGTGTCTTTGCTAGCATGGGTCCCATGCAGTTGTCATTGTCCCATCCAGCGGCCACATCATTTAAACAGCAAATGTACTTGTGGAACTAACTAAAAAGTAACCACAAAGCAACACACTAGGACAAGAAGTAAAACTGGGATATAGACTGGGAGTTAACACAGAGTAGCAACAACAATGACTGACTGACGAACGGAGGGCAGGCACTTAAATCAACATGGATAACAAGGCTGACAAGGGGCAGGTGTAACAAAGTCAACAATCAGTATAGGCACAAGACAACAAGAAAAAGGTGGAATACACCACAATTAACAAGCACAGGAACTGTTACACCCCGGGAAAGCAAGGACCGGGGAAAAAGGAGCAGGCCTCGAAAAGTTGGGTAATCACAGGGTTTAATCAGGAAGGACACGATCGGGAGACAGCTATTCAACATAAGGTCAATGACAGGACTAGGGAAAGATGAACAGGGAAGCACTTAAATACACCAGACTAAATTAAACCACACTAGACACAGCAGGTAACATGGGGATTCCACACGTGGTTAACGAGGGGGTGTGGCACACAGGAGAAGCAGCATGACCGGGATGTGACAGGAACTAGGAAAAATTACCAAACACAGAGGCTTAGAAGACTAGGAAAGGACTAGGAACAAAAGTACAAGCAGAACAAAATAAAACAAGGCACAAGCAGGGTAAACCAAAACAGGGACACAAAGATAAACCATAACAGACACTAAGGAAAAACCATTTATAAATTACACAACTGAAACTCATGACTGGATGGGTACAGCCTCTGAGCCGCATGCTCAGCCTTTGAGTTATATGGTGGCCCAGGGAGCAGGGAAACATACTAGGGGCTGAAGGGCTACAAGACAGAGAGGGGGGGAAGCAGGATGACTGCTGACACCTGCTGGCCAAAAAGGGACAAGACACATGGGACAGGGTCAGATGGACACCGACTATGATAGAACGTTTGACTTTTAATCAGGCAAATTGTTCGTTTAGTATATGGTTTTAAAAGGTTTGCTTACATGAAGCATAAGGAGAACAAAACTACACTATAGTATATAAATATATATGTATAACCCAATTATGGGTTATGTAGCCTAATTGGGATAAAACAGTAGGCTAAATGTCGCATAGTAATCTCATTAACATTGGGTTGCTGTTGAAAAATATACAATCAAAATTTGGTAGCAATGTCTCTGCGCCGTTGTGCCAGTGAGCAAATGACCTCATAGAGATACATTGCCAATGTATTTTGAAGCATCGCAGAGTCATTGTACTTATGCAAGTGTGCTGCTTGGGTAGATATTTTAGTGTCGCTGCTGTAACAGTATGACACAATACAACTGTCAAATTTTTAGTTATCACTGTACCTAATATCACCCATTCATTGCACCACCATAAGGTAAAATGACGTTAAATCATAAACAGGAAATTAGGGGAATAGGCTGCATTTGTCCATTTTCACGCAAGACAAAAGTAACAAGTAACAAGCCCATTTCAATTTCAGTACTTTCAACTGTGTTATTTAATTTGAAAAGGTAATTAGTTACATTACTCGTTACCACCAAAAGTAGCAGAATTACTAACAACACTGGACATAATGGTTAACCATGATAGTTATCGGAATTAGCTAATCGTAATAATGACCAATGAAATGATGATGCCAGAAGATGAGGCCATGCTCACTGCTACCTCCTTCCATGTCTGCTTTACCTCAGGGAGCTTTGGTGGAATCCTGCTGTTGCTGTGGATGGTCTGCCAATACAAATCTGCCAAGGTGCAAGCACACCTGACTTTTAAAGGGAATGGGAGATCACACTCTGATTGGTTTATAGCACGTTATGCCTCATACTCACCCATAACTATTACAGTAAAAGCCTTTTGGACCATGCTTCTGCCACAGAGACTATTTTTCTTTTATTAAACTGGCAAAAGTGAGTTGGCCAAGCCCTAAATGAACTTGGACCATGTATTTCAGACCATGTGCTTCGGATCATTATAACAAGGTCCTTAGGAACCTTGTCAGAAGAAAAGGAAGAGTTCTTCAAGGTCATTGCATCATTTGCATCCTTACCACTCTCCATCTCAAAATTTAGCAGTCCTATCAGTGAGGCTGGGAGTGGAGATGTCTGTGTCTTCCAGTCACTCATGACCTCATTTTGTCCAGCAGATGAAAAATATTTTGTTTTGTCTAGAAAAAAAATGTGTGGATGCTAAAGAGTGTTTATAATAAGCAAAGGCCTAGTGTGTGGAGCTGTCAGCTTGCCTAATTGTGATAACCCACTGAGGGGGTCGGGTCACGGTTTAGAGGGTGGAAAACAAGACAAATTGGGAGATGGGTGTTAATTGCTGTTGATGTGGAGGTCACCCTCAAATTATAGTGATGCCATATTGAGTCTGTTTTTTTGGGGCTTGGACCAACAATGCCGTAACTTCAAAAGTTTTTAAATTTTATACCACTTGAGGATGCTGGGAGCTGCAGTCAACGTGGAAGTCCTCTGCGACTGAGCATACCCAGAACTGCTCCTGCCTTATTGACTTTTTAAGCAATCAGGCTCTTTGTTGAGTATTGTCACTGCTTGGCTTCAATCCCCAAGCCTCTGAGCCCTGTATCCATTTTGTCTTTCTGTTTCCGGCTTGTTGCATTGTTCTTGATTTCACTTCTAGTCTTTGCACTTTTCGTATCAGTGTTTATTCTTGACTCTAGGATTCTCATTACTCCTGGGCCCTGTTCATGAACCTGTCCTGCAAGCAGCTTCACCTGGGATTAATGGACCCACCTGGATCTGACCATTCAATACTTCTCCCAGATACTAATTTCTGGCTTCATTCTGCTCTTGAACTGAACCTATCTGAAGAGTCATCCTTCATATTGGTCTTGATTGTTGGTTGCTTGTCAACCAGTAGACAAGTCATTTGCATTTCAAAGTAAGTTACATTATGTGCATTTATACACATTTTTCTCCACTAGTGTATATACATTTACACACCATTCACCACCAATGTCTACAGTTAATCTGAACACAACGTAGTCATGAACCTTGCAATTAAGTGATGCACTTATCTTTAGAGTGGATAGAAAACTGTTCACTAACTGGACAGTAAACAATGCTGTCCTGGAATTTTTGTTTTTATTTAATGGGCACCACAATAAAAGATCAAACACATACATTTCAAAGCAAGGCGAATGAACATTTTCTCACACCAAATTCTGTCTATTTAATTTGTGTGACAAGTATGTCCACTGCCAGAAAAGAGAATGCTAAGAGACATTTCAAAACAATTCTCAAAAAGTAAGACTTCCGCCCCCCAGTGTAAAATGAAAAGAATGCAAAAGCAGAGATAGCTTTGGACTAAAGAGGACAACAGTTCTTTACATGAGGCCTCTCACATAATCTAACAGTGTGACTCCAACATGTTGATGAGCCACATTCTATTGCACACCCTTTGAGAATGTTGAGATGGTTAGGGAAGCTTACATCTGCAGCAAACTATAATTTAAAATACAAATATCCAATTACTGCAGCAATATAAGAATTGTCAATCATGAATCACAAGACATTTTGAAATGCAGATGGCCAGTCTGAACACTCAAACAGACTATGACTGTTTTATTTTTACTGCAATTCAATATATCCATAGAAGCAACACACAGCAGAATTTTTTTATAGCTTTATTCAAATGGTGTTTAAAAGTATGATAACGTAACTTAAAAGAAGCCCAGCATGCATTCAAAAGCAAGTTTTCCTTCCAAACTGGTTTCATGACCACGTATATCTTACCCCATTAATGAATTCCCCAAACACTTTCATAACTCACTGTCAGAAAGTTGAAGAATTCTCACCTTTCCTCAATTACCACTGCATTTTATACCACCAGAGGCTATGCTGCAAAATACTCAACATGAATGAGACTCCATGCAATTCCATGAAAATAGAAGATGCCAGAACGTTTTAGAGCACAGCAAAGCAAAGCAAAAAAATAAATATAAATAAAGATGAAATAAATGAATGTCTAGCTTCAAAAGATGCAAGTAAACACAAGCTGCTGTAAGATCTAAAGTGCCTTTTATACTTGCCATTTTATATTTGACAAGTGAAATAGCATATTTTAAATGACCAGTCCTACTTAAGAAAGCATGTTGTTGTTTTTTTTTCTCAGAAGAATATTGCAATTGGAATTAAATTAAAAACTTAATCATCAGACACCCCCTCATGCAAGTCATGCAGGGCATTGTTTGATATGATGATTAAATAAAAATACAAATAAATGATAATTAAAACCACCAGTGTTGCATTTTCAGTTTCCATTTTCAGAGGACTTACAAAATGACAATAATACACAGGATTATTAACTAAAATTAACTAAACCTTCACAAACATTGACTAAGGGTCACATATCTTCTGTACCAAATTTGAGTATCTTTACTAGAGAAAATGTGCATTGCATTATCTTACTATCTGAATTTTTGGAGAATCTTTATATTTCATATTTCACAAATAAATCATTAAACAAATGCATCTGATATCAGCAGGTGCTTGAACAGGGGGGAGTCGCCCAACCGACTTTTTGCTTGCCGGTGTGGTGAATTTTCACATTCGGGGGGGGGCTGTGGGGTTCCCCTTGGAAAACTTTGTATGATCGTTGGTTATCGATAATCTACACTCAGCACCTCGAAGGGGGGGGGGGGGGGGCACTTTCATTCTTGCAGGCAAAAGGGGCACATTGCATATAAACTTTATAATACATTAAACAGATGACATTTGACTGATTACATTACTAATATCAGTGTACTGTACTTGTAATGATTTCACCTTGCATTCCCTCTGTGCCCAGTTTTTCTCAAACTGAACTGTGAATTACCTCGAGGAGGAAGACTGTGCACATCACACCAGCTGTTGGTTGTGTCAAACCCCCACCCACCCAAACCAATCCCTTTTATCATCCTTTTCACTACCTTCACCTTGTGCTAGGTCGATCCCTCATTTCTAACGTGTTGCGTTTGAAAATTAATTGTACACTAACATTGTCACATCTAATTAGTCACGGTGCTGCAAGTCTCTCTCTGCCTTGTGCAGTTGGGCATTGATGCCAGCAAAAGATGACCTTTTTGGCTCTAAGTAAAATGGCCCTAGGCTGTGGGTGGAGGACAGACTGGAGGAATTGAACAGAAGTATTCTATAGTACTTATGAAGGAAGAGCATCTCTGACTGCAGAGGAATTTTGTATGTGTACACATTAAGGTTCACAGGGAACGTTCCGGGACCTTTAGCCAATGCTATGTGATGGTCCTCTAAAAGCTGGCAGAGAATGTTCTTACTGTATCATTAATGGAACGTTATTTTCATGTTTTACATTCTATTGAAAGTTCTGTCAAAGTCAGCAAGATAACATTATTATTTGAACATCCTTTTAATACAATTAATGTTGAAAGATATTGTTTTATAATAAAGTATTAGTTTATAAGAGTTCTAAATACTGTAGGTATACTGCCAACACCATCCAACCTTGAACCGATGACCATTGAGGTGCGAAGTGACAGTGTTACCTGCTGCTCTACCATGACCCTCCTTTGGTTTTGTTTTGTTAGTCTTGGTTGCAGTATTAGTTGCAGTTCTGGGAATATCAATGTGAACATTTCCATGCCTTAATTGTAACTTTTGGTAAATAATCCAAGAACAATAAGAATGGTGGCTCTGGGGTTAGTACTGCTGCCTCAGAAGGTTGGGAGTTCAAACCACACCTCTGTATGTGGAGTTTGCATGTTCTCCCCATGTAATGTGGGTTCTCCCTGGGTTCTCTGCGTTCTCTGTGCATGCATGGCCTTGGTGATGAGCTAGTGTCCTGCCCAGGCTGTACCCCAGCCTTGTGCCCTTTGTGGCTTGGGAGAAACTCCAGCCCTGATAGTGGGAAGAATATAGATGGATTAGGTTTCATCGCCATTCTAAATGTGACAGGAAACAAAGTAGAATTTATTGCAAAAGGAGAAGTCATTTCTTAACCCAGAAGAGGTCAGGGGCAAAGCATTTGACTTAAGTTAGGGGAATAAAACTTTGTGTGATATTTTTAAACCTCAGCATTTTCCGTCATATGCCAGAAAACCTGGTTTCATGCAATCAGAAAACCTAAAATTCAGTTAGCTTGTAAAAGGTCTAAAGGTCTTTAGCTGAAAGGTAGTTTCTGTGCCTTTGAGTTACTGCACAGATAAAAATTTGAATTCTGCAGTGGTATGCTCTTATTTAATATCTGCAATTAATCTTTCAACCTATTCCAAAGCATGTTATAGTCTTTTCCGCACACATATAAAGAACAACAGAGTAAGGCCTGAATTTTTTATCTTTTGTTATTTTTCTCGCACTCTTGATTATTTTAAATTTAACACAGTAACAGGACATCTCTTACTCCACATTTTATGCATTCACGCTTCACATTTTATATGAAAACCCTAAGGGATAAAATTGAATGATACATATAAGGAGAGGTTATGTCTTTTCTTAACAGGTCACATCACAACATTTTATTGACAAACATTTTCATGACTTCAACACCATCACTGAAAGACTGATAAAACTGATACTGTCAGGCCAAGTCGGACGAATGACTCAAGAGGCAGGCGTTTGGTGAAACAAAGGGGATTTTATTGAAATTAAATACGTTGGGACTGGAAGTAAACCGGATCGCAAGGGATCAAAACAAGAAGGGTGGACTGTAGACGGATACGGGTAGACAGGAGGACTAGCAAGGACAAGCCAAACGGGGACTTAAATACAAAGACTAATATGGGCAACAAGCATCAGGGGTGGCCCATCGGGACCAGTTGAGGGAGGAGACAGGAGGATCAGGCAGATGTGGTGGGCAGGACGTGACAGTACCCCGCTCCCCAAAGTGTGTCCTATGGGCATGAAAGACCAGTGGAGCGGCTCAAGATGAGTGGTAGCCCCTCTTGGGCTTGGCACTGGAGAAGGGGCTGGAGGCCTTACCAGGGCCGCCTGCTGGGGGTGTGGCAGTGGCCTCTCCCAGGCTGGGCTCTAGCCGAACTGGGTCATGTGAGATGAACTGTGGTGCAGGTTCAGCCACCTTTTTCCATTTCAGCTTCCTACGGCTGGAGACCCAGCAGGTGGAGTGGCAAGCTTTGGGAAGCCAGTGGACGAATCTGCGGCAAGCTTTGGGAAGCCAGTGGACGAATCTGCGGCAAGCTTCGGGGCTTCACACAGCAGAGAAGCAAGCAAAGCTGTGGGGAAGCGGCAAACCAGCCCACTCCAGAGACATGGGGCTCTGGAGGAATCAACACAAGCGTCTCATCTTCTTCGTCGTGGAGGTAAGCCCAGTATGACCTCCACACAGGTGGGGCAACCCACATGCTGTGAGCCTCTTTGGGGACCTCCTCCTCGAGCTCCCCCAGGTAGCTCTCGCTCAGCGGGTCGATTAGGGGATTGTCCACCAACCATCACTGCAAGGGAGGACTGAACACTGGGAGAAGGTCAGGCAAGGGGAAAGAATGCAGGTTGAAATGCGAAGCGAAAGATGGAGTCCGGTCATTCTGTCACGCCAAGCGGGACAAATGACTTGAGAGGCAGGCGAAACAAAAGTTTTATTGAACTGAAGCACTCGGGGATTGGAAATAAACCAGATCTGGGACTGGAAATAAAAAACCAGATCGCGAGGGAACGAGAAGGGTAGAATGGGGACAGACACGGGTGGACAGGAGGAGCTGCGTTAATGACCGGACAAGCAAGCACAAGACAAACAGGGACATAAATACAGAGAATAATGTGTAGCAACAAGCATCAGGCTCATCAGGAGCACGTGAGGGAGGAGACAGGAGGGTCCGGCAGACGTGGCAGGCAGGACGTGACAGATATGTGTAACTCTCAGATAATATACTTCTCTGTAATTTTGGAGCAATAGACTTGCACTGGCTGACTGTAAAAGACGCTGTTTACGTCCAAAGATACCTTGACATGTATACATTTTATCAAAAAGATAAGCTGAAATCATTGGCACAGATATTACCAGGCGTCAAGAATGAGAGACAAGATAATTACATACATGCACTCTGATTAGTTGTTTAAGCCATTTAAGAAGATAGTTAATGCTATGTTTTTTGAACCTATTACAATACAGGAAATTATTGTTCTGTTATTGTCCAGTTTGTGCAACAAGTCAAGTAGGTTTAATTGTCATTTCAGCCATATCCTCCTCAGACCCAAGGAAAAAAGTGTCCTTCAATTGTAGGTTATTTGTCTTTGGAGGAAATAAATCTTACAATTTAGATTTTTTCAAATTAATTTTTATTTTTAATTTCACAGCATGTCCTCTTTAGTGTACAACAGGAATAAATACGTTTCCTAACATCAGTGAAAAAATAGATGCAAAAATAAAATGTCCACTACAATGGACATAAAGGAATGGGTGGGGTCTCTGGAGGATATACACAATATACAGTGAAACTAAACATTATTCGTCCAGGACCAAGGTGTACAAAAAACAAAAGGACAGAAATAAAACTGGACTACACAGTGCAATTTACAGGATGCAACAACATATGGCGCAGTCTACAATAGTAACAGTAGTAACCATGCTGCTTTGAGTGGATATTGAATAAATAGTATTATTGTAGATAAAGTATTACAACCTATACTGTATTTTAGCTGCAGGACAGCAATAAATAGTAAATAAAAGTGCATAAATGCAAAGAGTAACAGCAGGATAGAGAGTGTGCAGTATATAATAAAAGGCATATGACATACAATTAGTGATTCATCTCTGGCTCAGGAGTCTGACGGCCTGAGGGAAGAAACTGTATCCCATCCTGGCAGTGAAGACTCGAATGCTACAGAACCTTTTGCCAGACGGGAGGGGGGAGAAGAGGGTGTTGGAGGGGTGTGTGGGGTTGTTCACAGTGCTGCTGGCTTTGTGGATGCAGTGTGACGCGTTAATGTCTCTGCAACAGAGGGGAGAGACGCCCCGATGATCTTATCCACTGTTCTTGCTATCCTCCATAGGGCCTTGATGCAGCTACACAGGGTACTCTCTATAGTCCCTCTGTAAAGCAGGGTGAGAATTGGGGGGGAGGTGCACTCTCAGGTATCCCAGGATCTAGTTGCAAAGGGCGTGTTCAGACCCAGTAGTTCCAGCTTTCCTGTCAAATACTGAGGAATGATTGCGCTGAATGCTGAACTGAAATCTATGAACAGCATTCTCATATATGTGTCCTTTTTGTCCAGGTGGGTGAGGGCCTGGTGGAGGGTGGTGGTGATAGCATCATCCATTGAGCGGTTGGGACGATATGCAAACTGCAGGAGGTCCAGTGAAGCTGTGATTTTATGTACCTCATGACGAGCCTCTCAAAGCATGATAATGTGTGTGAGTGCGACGGGACAGTAATCGTTGAGGCAGGACACTGGAGACTTCTTTGACACAGGACCGATGGTGGTGGTTTTGAAGCATGTTGGAATGGCAGTGGTGCTCAGAGAGATGTTGAAGATGTCTGTGAGGACATCTGCCAGCTGGGCTGCACATTCCCTGAGCACAAGACCGGGAATGTTGTTTGGCCGGCGAGCCTTCATGGGTTGACTCTGAGCAGAGTTCTCCTCACATCAGCCATCATATGTCTTCAGTGTCTTGGAAGTGGCTGTGGATTCTCTGAGCATGTGCAGACTTTGCTGCTCTGATGGCTCAGGACAGGTTGGCCCTTGCTGTTCTCTGGGCAGCCTTATCATGTGACCTGAATGCAATGTTTCAGGTTCTCAGCAGCACGCGCACCTCTGCAGTCATCCATGGATTCTGGATGGGGCGTGTGAGGATGGTCTTGGAGACAGTAACATCATCATTGCATCATTGTAGCTGTCACTGACTCCAGGCTGGTACAGCCACCGTAGGTTGCAGTTTCCCTAAACACGTCCCAGTCAGTGTATTCAAAACAGTCCTGAAGTGCAGTGATGGCTCCTAGGAGTCAGGTTGTCATCTGCTTCAGAACGTGCTTGGCACATCTGACCAGCGGTCTATATGCTGGGATCAGCATAACAGAGATGTGGTCTGAGTAGCCGAGGTGGGTGCGGGGCTCAGCACGGTACAAACCAGCAGTGTTTGTGTAAACGCAGTCCAGAACGTTCATCCCCCTCGTTACAACATTCAGCTACTGATGAAATATAGGGAGAGCTGACCTGAGATTTGTGTGACTGAAATCACCAGCTACAATAAGCAGTCCGTCTGGGTGTGCATTACAGAGCTCACTGATGGCTCCGTAAAGTTCTGCCAGTGCGTTGTTGGCATTAACGCTGGCCGGGATGTATTCCGCGACAGTGAGCACGGTAGTGAATTCACGTGGTAAATAAAATGGTCTGCATCTGACAGTCATAAATTCCAGCAGCGGTGAGCAGTAACTAGGGACCAGCATAGCATTCCTACAGCAGTCTGGGTTGATGTAGACACATAAGACCCCTCCTCAGGTGTTACCAGACAGAGCTTCGATTCTATCTGAATGGAACGTTAGCAAGCCATGTTGGGCAGTCCACTGGAGTTGGATAAAGTCCAGTTTATAATCCAGCGAGCTAACATTGGCGAGTTGGATGGACAGGATAGCTGGCCTGGAAGCGTTGGCTTTTAGCCTAGCATGCACCCCTGCCTCTTTCCGTGCTTCCGCTTCCTCGCACACCGCTTGTGATGTCCCCTCCTCCGGCCAGCAGCATCAGGAGGGCCTGGTCCCTGTAGCAATTGTTCCAGTACCCATGTGACTGTATGTTCGGTGCAAAAATCGACTAGAACCACACTTTAGCACCAAAGTTTTGGGCCTAGAGAGGCCGCTGCAACTTAACACCGCCATCTTGTTTGATATCCCCAATAAATCATCCAGTTCAGGAATATACAATGCTATAATGCTGAGCTATTGTGAAATATTATAAAAAGTAAAATGTAGCTATATTCGAAAAAAAACACCACAAAGTATAATACAGAGATTTCTAATCCATAATTTCCTGTGTTACAGAACCAGTGGTGTGAACTTCCTGTGTATTACAGAGCTAGGGGTATCAACTTCCTGTGTGTTACAGAGACAGTGGTGTAAACTTCCTGTGTGTTACAGAGCCAGTGGCGTCAACTTCCTGTGTGTTACAGTGCCAGTGGCGTCAACTTCCTGTGTGTTACAGAGCCAGTGGCATCAACTTCCTGTGTGTTACAGAGCCAGTGGCATCAACTTGCACTTGGAACAATTGTTTCAGAAATGTAGGGCGACCAGATAATCCATGTCAGGGAGGACACTCTGAGCTAGGACAGGATTTGTAAACTACCATTTCAATTAAAAGGACCTGGATTTCACTTGAGCACTGAGTTCTTACTGTGTGCTAATTGGTCAGTCTCCTATAATCGTACATGTGTCACTAGAAGAAGAGCTGAACTAATTAGCCGAGCACAGGAGCCTTTCAGTTTGAAATTAGTTTGTAAAACCCGAAGTAGCTCAAAGTGTCCTCCCTGACATGGATTATCTGGTCACCCTAAGAAATGTTTCATGACAAACTGAATCTTATACCCCTCAGCTATGCTCAAAAATTTCACAGAGAAGATTATACATTTTTGTAATAAATCAAAACAAATTCACACCGTCAATTTTTTTAAAATACTTCATGAGTTTTTATTGGCTGATGTGCATCAAACTGATCTTTTTACACTGTGTCAGTCTCAGGCTCTGGACGTTTCTTCAATTAGATCCAATCTTTATTACATTATCAACTCTTTCACCTTCCAGGTCCCCAATTTTGATATAAATGCTTTGTCCTTTAAATTACACACATATAAAATAGAAGTTAATAAATTTCAAAAATAGCCATAAATATCAGTGGGGGTAGGAACGGGCAGACCCACTCGGAGTCTGGGTCACTGTGGATGTCCGAGGCCTTCTGACCATCCAAGGCAGAGTTTGCTCATGTCTTTGACAATGCTTGGTTCAATCCACAATACACAGCTTGTTTTTCTTTCAACATTTGATGCCAGTAATTCCGCTTCCTGCAGATAGACTACACTATTTATTTCATTACAGCTTGAGGCTAAAGCTGTCAAATACAGATTGGTCTCTGTTCCTTTCCACTGATTTGAGGATCCGACGCTTCCCTTCTCTCCCAGGACCAACCTGCATTACATTTAAAAGATTAGAGAATCATCTCACAGACACTGTCCGGTGACTGTCCCAACTGATTAAATAGCGGCTATAAATGTTAACTTGTGTGATTGTTTTCAAATTGCTAAACATTCATTATCCCGTTGCAAGCGGCATTCTGGCTAATTACCCAAATGAAAATAACTGGAGCAATTTGCAAGGTCTAAGGAGTGATATTTTTACTTGTGCTGAGGTAATTTTCAACTCTGTTAGGCAGGCAGCTACCCTATGTCTCGCCTACATCAATAGATGTTTGGATTTAAGGGCAGGGTCGTCTTTTCAGCAATCTCCTCCTGAAGACGTACCTCACTTGCATCTCACTCACGTGTGAAATATCAATGGGACGACCATGAAGAGCACAGCGAAGGTGAAAGCTTGTTTTCCCCTCTGGCATTCTAACAGTCACCCTTCTCAATGCCCCCTTTCACGCACTGTGCACTGCGTGGGAATCGTCGTATCCATACAGCCATGAGTCCTACTCTTTGATTCTGGGACTAGAGAGTGAAACGGTTAATGTATCACCGAGTGCTTTGCAGGACCACAGAACTCATTTGCAGGCGTAAACAGTCCTTGTCTCCATTTACTGTTTTAGAGCCCAGGAGCACAAAATGAAATTTAAATAAAAAACTCCCATTCCATATTCTGGGCCATTTTCACATATGCAGAGTTTTACACAGTAGATAGAAAAGGGGCACTATAGAAAACAGGCATATCTTGCCAATATGTTATGTCATTGTGAGGATTTTAAAAACTTCAATAGTTCACAATGTCCTGAGAGGACGTTCAGGAAATACACTTTACATAATTGAAAATACCTAGTCCTACAGTTGCCAAGATGCCATTCTCCCATCATTCATCTTCATTGAAACCCAGAACAAACACTATTTTCTTTCAACTTTATCTTTTATGTCTGTAGCAAGTGTATCAGAAGGCATAATGAAAGGATATAATAACCACCCCAATACATCATCTTGGGCTTTTAAAACGCAGAACACAGGGAATTCTGATCTCACTTCACCTGTTTGTTCCTAATCTACTTGACCCATAAGTTTCGATTTTCCGTTTAGGAACTCTCAGTCGCTAGAATCACAGACATAAACTTTACAATTAGAGCTGAACATCACCGACCAAAAAGAGCATTACAAATTCTTGTGTTGACTTTCGTAATGCAACAATGTGATGACTAACCATGCAGAATAAATTCTAAAAATAGTCCATATGAGCAATTGGGAGACCCAGATTCACTGGGGTGGTGGTACACTGGTTAGCACTTTTACTTCATACATCTTAGACTAGGGTTCGAATCTCTGCCATGGCTCCCTGTGTGTGGAGTTTGCATGTTCTCCCTGTGTCATTGTGGGGTTTCCTCTGGGTTCCCCTACAATCCAAACACATGCTCAGGTGAGTTGATGTCACCAAACTGCCTGTAGGTGTGTGTGAGTGTGCCCTGTGATGGGGTGGTGCCCCATCCTGGCTTATGTCCTGCCTTGTACCCGTAGCTTGGGGTGGTGCCCCATCCTGGCTTATGTCCTGCCTTGTACCCGTAGCTTGGGGTGGTGCCCCATCCTGGCTTATGTCCTGCCTTGTACCCGTAGCTTGGGGTGGTGCCCCATCCTGGCTTATGTCCTGCCTTGTACCCGTAGCTTGGGGTGGTGCCCCATCCTGGCTTATGTCCTGCCTTGTACCCGTAGCTTCCATGATAAGCGCTTGATCCCTTGTGACCCTGAATATGACAAATAGCTTCAGAAAACAGATGAATAATTCATAACCAGCTAAGCATCTTTTCAAATCTTCAAGTCACAGTAAACTATACAGTCACAGTGAAACCTAAAGGCTACAACCCCAATACTAAAAAAGTTGGGACGTTGTGCAAATTGTAAATAACAACAGAATGCAATGATAGAAATCTCATAAACTCATATTTTATTCACAACATAGCATATCAAAGTGAGACATTGTCTGTTTCATGAAAAATATTGGCTCATTTTGAATTTCATGACAGAAATACGTCTCAAAAAAGTTGGGACGGGGGCAGTAGGAGGCTGGAAAAGTTAGTGATACAAAAACCCAACAACTGGAGGAACAATTTGCAAATAATTAGGTTAATTGGCAACAGGTCAGTAACATGATTGGGTATAAAAAGAGCATCTTAGAGTTGCACTGTCTCTCAGAAGTAAAGATGGGCAGAGGATCACCAATCCCCATAATACTGCATCGACAAATAGTGGAGCAATTTCAGAAAAAAGTTAATTAGTATAAAATTGCAAAGAGGTTGAAAATATCATCATCTGCAGTACATAATATAATCAAAAGATTCAGAGAATCTGGAGAAATCTCTGTGCGTAAGGGACAAGGCCAATAAACCATACCGGATGCTAGAGCTGGGCGATATGGCCTAAAAATAAAATCTCCGATTTTTTCACAAAAAATCCGATTTCCGATTTTAATCGATTTTCCCCTCCCCTACTCAAAATCAAACTACAGATGACAAAAATGGTTCAAAACAAGTTTTAACTTTATTGAGCATTTTTTACTTTAGGGTTAAAGTGCAATCTCACAAGCCATAAAAGATGCTTGTAAGCGAGATGGCAGACCACGCCATTGTAAACACTTTTAGAAACTTGTAAAAACTTTTAGAAAGCTTTCTCTATAGCTTATTTTCAAACTGTCAACAACACAATATGCCCTCAAACTTCTAAATAAAAGTAATAAGTAATATTGTAATAATAATAGAAAAAAAACACACAATTTTATCATGTCAGCTTGGTATTAAGTAAATACTTTATGCCATTGGGCTTGAAATAGTGCAAAAGAAAGCTTTTGAAAAATTGCCAGTGTTAAAAAAAATGAGGCACGTACTTCGGGTCTAAAACTTTTAGCATGTTAATGAATCCCAGCTTTTCCACAATATGTATGGGCACCATGTCTTTTGCACTATACATCGCGACAGCGTTTGCTATCGCCTTCCATCGTGCCCGATTCTTATCATATGGCACATAGTTAGAAAATGTGTCAGGGACGGTTGCTTGCTTAACTTTGTTTGTTGTGCTGGTGCTGCGGCTATTTTCATTTCGCTGGGAGTGGCACTTCTCCCACTCCGCTGCGTGCCTCTGCTTTACATGCTGGAATAAATTAGTCGCGCTGCTTCCTTTGGTTGCAACAGTTTTTAAAGTCTTTGCAACGAGGACTTGTTTGGTCTGTGTCCGACCTCGCAAAACCGAACCAATTCCATATTACAGATGTAGCAATACCTTTCTTGGGCACAAGCGCCAGCTTTTCCCCTGTCATTGCCATGTTGTTAGTGAATCTGCTACAGTGTTTGGGTGCGCCGCGCTAATTTACCCGTGAAGAATGGTGCGTCGCATTAGTTCCGCTTTTGGCGCTCTTGTGTAAAAAAAGTAATAAAATCGATTTTCATGAAAACTCATCGTCCTGAACGGTAAATTCGAATTAATCGATTAAATCGATTTATCGCCCAGCTCTTTGCCCCTGATCTTCGGGCCCTTAGGCAGCACTGCCTCACAAACAGGCATGATCCTGCAATGGAAATCACTAAATGGGCTCAGGAATATTTCCGGAAAACATTGTCAGTGAGCACAAATCGCTCTGCCATGCACAGATGCAAGTTAAAACTCTATCATTCAAAGAAGAAGCTGTATATGAACATGATCCAGAATCACCGACATCTTCTCCGGGCCAAAGCTCATTTAAAATGGACTGTGGCTACGTGGAAAACTGTTCTGTGGTCAGACGAATCTAAATTTTGAAATCTTTTTGGAAACCAGGGATGCCGTATCATCCGGACTAAAGAGGAGATCGAAGGACCACCCAGCGTGTTATCGGCGCTCAGTTCAAAAGCCAGCATCTCTGATGGTCTGGGGTTGCATTAGTACATATGGCATGGGCAGCTTGTATATCTGGAAACCATCAATGCTGTAAGGTATATCCAGGTTCTAGAGCAACATATGCTCCCATCCAGGTGACATCTCTTTCAGGGAAGCCCTTGCATTTTCCAACATGACAATGCCAAACCACACACTGCATCAATTACAACATAATGGTTTTTAATTTACAATTTGCACAATGTCCCAACTTTTTTGGAATTGTACATATGGAATTAAAAATGTAAGCACCTTTTTGAGTAATTGTATGCACCCATCACAATGAGAGCTGTAATAATGCTCAGATCAGTCATGTGCCAAATCATGCGCAAAACTCATTTTCCTTCACTTGAGATCCTGAGATGGAGGAGTCAATTAGATTAGATTAAAATATAATCAGCATTGCTATAGGATTTCCTTGATGGTTTCTTTGTTGTATAATGTTAAGATGTTACTGTTGAAACAACTGCCTTCTTTTTGCTTACTGCTTATATTGTCTAAAGATTAATTTGATTTGTCATGTCCAACCTTTAATGGAAGAAAAGATACAATTGGAAAATAAAACAATGATTTGCATAAAGATTAAAAATATATCCATTATACAGTATAATATGAATACAGTGTTTAAATTGCTGGGCTTATGATCAGGTTAGATCAAATATTTTTATATTGAGTGTTTAATACGTTCAGTAATTATTTGGTTTAAGAATATAAGAATGTTATGCATTTATGTATAATTACTTAAATGTAACAGTAGACAGGTTAATATTTGACCTTGGCTTGTTAGCCAAACATGTCAGCCTGATTTGCTCATAATAGTCCTAGTTGAAACTCCTCATTTCGAGTGTATTTGCAGTCGAACCCCATGTAATGCATCCATCACTAACCGGTTCACAATAAGCTTTTAAAAATCACTATATCTGGGCAGAATATCTCATGCGCATCCTTATGCATTATGTTGACTACAGGACAGTGTGTTCCACTGCTGATCATTCAAGCCGATGTTATTATTCTTTTTCAAAAATCCCTTAGTGCTCACCAGCTTTGTAAACATTAAACACCCTCAAAATGCTTGATTATCTAACTCTTTTTCCAAAGTAAACACAAGCACGGGAAAACGCATAAACAAACATATTTTATTGCATAAGTTAAACACTGAAAAATGAATTCAGCCACCCTACTGTAATATTAAAGACTGCAAAAACATTATTTAAAAATCAATTTAGTTCAGTTGCTACAACTCTTCAGCACATAATTCATAATCAGATATAGACATTTTTATCCTTGTACTAGTTCTGTAAAAACAAGCCTGACCCCATGCCATATAGTAAAAGAAACAAGAAACACAAAATCACAGGCCTAGTTAGGGAGGACTTTGACTAACAAGTGTACCCACTGAATCTGATTGACTGCGCATAATGTTGAAGTACAGCCTCTCCCCGTGTTACGGTGCTGTTACGTTCCGCTAAGCCTATCGTAAGGTGAAAATATCGTCAGGCGAAAATGCATTTTAATACAGTATACCTAACCTAACAAACATCACAGCCTAGCCTAGCCTACCTTCAACATACTTAGATTACACTTACATTAGCCTGCAGTTGTGTAAAATCATTAACCCAAAGCCTATTTTATAATAAAATGTTAAATGATGTAAATAAATAAAATGTATTGAATAATGTACTGAAAGTGAAAATCATTAACCCATCGTGATGACGAAATAGCGTAACACGGACTATGGTAACCCGGGGAGCATCTGTATTTGCGTTAAACGTGGACATGAAGCCGAGCCTCTGATTGCATCAGTGAGCTTCCTCTTCCCCATTCTGACGATGTTCGGGACCGATCTGTTTTGCGGCTGGTGATGTCATATTGCCAGTGAGCACAGCTTAATTATTCGTCACGCTGGTGTTCTGCATTCTGTGAGCATGTCCAAATAAGGTTGGTGAGGTTGTCTGTCTGACCCCCCCCCCCCCCCCCTCTTTCTGGACAATTAATTCAGAACCTCTTATAATCTCGTTTGCCAAGCCAACACTCTATGTGTCCGCAGATGGGGGATGTTTTTCAGACCATATTCTGTCAACTGCCAAAGTTTGCAACGTAGACCTGAAATGCCGGCAAAACAGATGTGAGGGTCTGGGGGGAACTAATTGCTGCCATAAATAATGCAGCTGTGTGCCAATAGCGCACGGGATGGAATGGAGATATCTCTTACTTGCTTCTTCATTACCATGAGACTCAGATACATGTATGGGCATATAAATGTGTGTCTGCGGATGCTGTGTGATAGATAGGGATGCACCTGTCTCCCTGTCCTAATGGAATTCAGCACAGGGGGTCGAGGGCCGTCGAGGTTCTCTGAAGTCTGCGGGGTCTGTGCCTCTGCTTTGGTGAGATGACTTTCCATTCCTAAAAAAGGGACAAGCCCAACAAATTAGTAAGTCACCAATTTTCTGTTACGCTTTATCATTTTATAATTATAACATGGGTCTCTAAATCCTTATGGTTATCTTAAATTATTGATTAGCACCCTTTGTGTGAATAAATATGTAATAATTATTATTGGATAATAATGCAATGTATAATTATATTAATCATTATTATAATATAATATTATGGTATATAGAGATCTAAAGAAAAAATTGGGCCCCAATTTGCCTTGTGAAATAAGTAACTTGAGATAAGTTATCTTTCATGTCTAAGTATATGATGAAGCACCACGCCATGTCATGTGGTTCTTTTTCTAAAAAGTATTTTATCCAGAATGCACAACATATAATAAACTTCCGCCTGTTACTCCAAGAGCAACACAAGCACTGTGTGGACAGGGATAAGTAACAAACTGTTCAAGTAGCAGATCCAAGTTTCCATGCTTTTGCGCCTGGAGATGGACCTGCAACACCTCAGCACGCACTGGCAGATTGAGGGACGGAGCCCAGTCGTGGGCATATTATCAGCACAGAAATTCTCCGGTTAGACACCTGGCTGAGTCAGCCCAGGCCAGCACCGCACCTTCTGTAACTCTGCAGACATCCTAACCTTTGCGTAACATCACAAGTCTTCTTTTCGAAAGTATAACGACGGTTACGGTTTCCCCAAAAGAAAAGATTATCTGGTTAACAGTGCTGCAGGTGTAACCCATAACTAACCAGTGTCCTGAACAACACAAAGTCTAAGAATGCAAGAATCAGGAACTTGATGTGGTAACATTCAGACTGAAGCCAGTCTTTGAATACATGCCCAGTAATGAATACACCCACATTCTGATATAGGACCTTTGTGTATGCGTGAATGTGTAATTTCAGGGTCAGATATGATGAATTTAAATTAAAAACAATTTCCCCATGGGGATCAATAAAGTATCAATTATTATAATTATTATTATGAAAGACCCTTTTAGTTCAGTGAAAAATATTAATTTATGCAAAGCCAACACCTACATACAATAGTGTCTAATAATCCATCTATCTTCAAATTATTTGTCCTCCAAAGGATCTTGGAGATATCTAATAATAAATTATATAAACAAATCAGTAAGCCTCAAATTAGACAATATTAGTTTCCTATTTCAAAATGAAAAATGTCAGAGCACCCGACTCTTCAAATATCAACAGTTAATTAACAATGCTTAAATATCGACAGGCCATTTGAAAGTAAAATAAAGATGCACCATATTAGTGCAACTCAGAGGTGAATATCCTTTTTGAAATGGTTTAAAATAACCATTTAACCAACTACAGCTGTGCCCTGCAGATTGCAGGCTTATTTACAGGGATGCCGCCATTTTGGTCTTTGACTCAAATGGCTTTACTAAATCAAAACCCATGTGTTTAGTTTAAATGCTGCTTAGATATGTGAACCATATTCAAGTTCTCTTAGTGTTTTTAGTGTTTATCCTCTGTGTGCTGTTTTCCTCCCACAGTCAAGAAACATGCAGGTTGGTGACGTGCCCGTAGCTTGTGGGTGTGTGCCCTGCGATGGACTGGCAGCCCATCCAGGATGTCTGCTGCCCTCTCTCCTGTGGTTCCTGGGACAATGTCCAGTAACTCTGTCACCCAGTACTGGGTAAGTGGTTACGAAAAATGCATGTGAAGTGCTTTAGGTTAAACTGTCAAATAATCAATTGTATGCAGAGGTACCAATGAGTAGGGAAATCACTCACTGTGTGCAGTTTAAAAGCTTCAATTGCTGCTCATGAACGAATCGTTTCTCCTGCGATTTGTAATTTCTGTGAATACAGACTTCCCCAGCTAGAAAAGAAATGTTATGTCTGTCTCCGTGTTCATTTCCCAGATTCTATGGCAAAATAGGGTACCGGTACACCCTGGACCGTATGCCAGTCCAACATAGGGCACACAGATACATACATTTGCTACATGCAATTTAGAGATGCCAAGTAGACTATGTGTTTGGACACAGAAAACTTACACGACATAGGAAAAACAAGCCAAATACACAGGATCCATACCCCCAACCCAGTAGATTAGGAAGCAACAAACAGAACCACTGAACCATGGAACCACCCTATAAAGTGATGCAAAATACCAATAGCATATCATTATAACTGCAAGGGCAAATCCATGAACTATACGTTCTCTGTTATTAAAATTTACTCCAGTAATAAACTGGGTAAATTCAATACAGGGGACTGTGTAACTGTCACCCAGTAACTTTAAAAAATGGAAACTTTATTTGAGAAACAGTGGCTCTGCAGAAGACAGGCATAAATCAAGCTGTGGCATCTCCGAGCCACGTTCTCCTCTCAGCAGCCGGCTGCGCTAGTCTGACTGACAGGGAAAGAAACGCTGCTATCACAGCAGAGGACTTAATCACCTCACTGCAGTCCACTAAGTCGTCCTGTTCCAGTTTCACCAAATGTAGAATAGCTAGACGTATGTTTTGCAGATATTGTCATGCCAGACAAATCATTCAGGAAATGAAATCAGCTTTAGTCCTGGTTGGGATGTGAATTTGGGTGTGTGATGGTGAATTATTTTTAGAATTAGAATCAGCAAGTACTATGCATGTACAAGGAAAATTTTGTCTGGTTTTATTGGTGCTGGATACAAAGAATATAGAGTGCGTGCACAGTAACCATGCATAGAGTGAGGATAGATAGCATGCAATACAGATAACAAAAGAGGTGAAGGGTGCTGTAGGCACAACAAGAGGGACGATGGTGTCTGGCAGGGACTGAGACTAGCTCACATTTCATTTTATTATTCTCATCTTTGTATATCAGACTCTAACACTGGTGCTATTAAAGGATGTGGAAAACTAGTTGTTCTCACTTAAAAGTGAGACTGGACTGAGGAACTGTTCAGGTGCTCTGTTGTTCTGCTTTATCATCAGCCATCATCTCAAGCTATCGGGGCAGGACACATTGTTTTTTTTTTTTTTAAACTTTACACATTGTTTGGATACATTTATTTTCTTACTTTACAAATTGCTGTTTTGATAAATGTGCTTAGATGTGTTTAGTACAGTATATGATCTTCTCGTTTTATCCGGTTCATTTTGTGTTTAAATGCTAAAAAAAAAACATATTTAGGTGTAATTTTTTGGGACCGGGAACCAATTAATTGGTTTTCCATTATTTCTTATGGGGAAAATTCGATCAGAACTCGAACTTTTTAGGATTCGATCCGGAGTTCTGAACGGATTAAGTTCTAGTTCTGAGGTACCACTGTATATACACTTTAAAATGCTAACAACAGTGGTTAGCAACACAGAGCACAGTGACACTTTAAATTAAAAATAGTTAGCCTAGCGTGCTACAGGGAGAAGAGACTTCCTTAGGACACAAACCATCTCTGAATGTGCCTTATCTCGTACCATTATATGGCAAACCTGTGCTAATAGTGAGGGAGTTTGACAAGTGAGGTCCCAGCCACACGTACTATTGCTCTTTGTCAGGAAGTAGGTAATCCATTGACAGATGGAGCGGCAATGTCTTGCTGTGACAATCTGATGTGCAATAGATGTGCACTGACTTTGTCAGGCTGAATTGAAGTCAACATGCAGGATCCTCACATATGTACTTGGCCAGGTAGGCAAAATGTAGTGTGTCAAGAAGTAAATCTGTGACAGCTTACAGGTGGGAGATAATCAGCCGTTCAGAGGCTTTTATAACAACTGATGTAGACAGAGAGGCAGGATATTTTGTCCTTGCGAGCAGGAACAATGACAAATTTCTTTAAGCAGACAGGGACCTTGCTGCTCTATTTAGGAGTAACAGGTCAATCAACTTTAGCGCAACCTCAGATTAAATGCGTATGTAGAGCTTTTCATCAATCACTCTTTTTGCTGTCAGAATGTCCTTACTTTTGATGATATAATGAAAAAGACCTGCATTAATTCTCTGATCTGAGAATAAGATCTATTGCCCCTTTCAGACTGTGTTGTGAAAATCCCCTGAGTTTAAGTCCACTATTCTTCGTACCTGCTGAATAAGTCTTCAAACACAATATATAAGTACTGTGTTAATTTCTAAATCTTGTGCTTGCATGACAAGGTGAAAGTTACTAACCGTGGTGAGACCAGTGTTAACCAGGTAGCTTAGTGAAAGCTGCGCACCATTGACGCCTTAGATGTAGTGCTCAGTTTTACATGGTCACAATGGCACACACACACACACACACACACACACACACAGGTTTGTCATTAAATCTCTGTGGGGACTCTCCATTCATTTCTATGGGGAAGCCTCTAATCCCAACATGACGACCTTAACCCCTACCCAGCCCTAACCTTAACCATAAGTAACCACACAAAATACGAGGAATTTAACATTTTTTTGATTGCATTCACAGACCTTTGTGGGGACCTGAAAAATGGTCCCCACAATGTCAAAGAAACAGTTTTTTATTACATTTTGGGGGACATTTGATCCCCCACAATGTAATGTAAACCTAATCACACACACACACATACACACACACACACACACACACACACAGAGTCCACCTTTTAAGATTTCACCAGACTTACTTATTAAAATCTGTTCATTGAAAGTAATATATATTGCAACCTAAGGAAGACATTTCATTCTACACATTATTACTATGGAAAAAATATAATTGTAAAAATTAGATTCCAGGTACATAAATGTGTGGTAAATGTATGGTTTAGGCATCCGCTGGTTTAGCTCAGGGTTTGCTCATCAGATTTATTCTTTGTTTTTACTTACCTTTAGTGCTGAAAAGCAACCTATAATTTGCTCAGAGGATGTAATTTAGCTCTATATCAGTAGTAAAAATGGTTATTGTGTGTGCAATAATTTAAATTATTGTAATTGTGTTTCATTTGCCTTCGTTTTATAAAACGAATAGTCATAATTATAAACTTTATCAAAATTAAAACACAAATTATGCACAATTAGCACCTTTATTCATGCTCACATCTTCACCTTAGAGGATAAATGATACAATAACAATTAAGGAATAGAGAATATATAGTCAAGGAATAGCAAGCACCCAGTTATCGATTTCTTAATTGCTTCTATATGTGAACTTAGGAGGAAAAGTAGATGCTGTAAACTGAAAAATCTCCCAAGTACAGGGGAGCCTGCAGTCCTGTGAATGAGTCACCTCAGCATCAGTAAGCACAGCAATCGCACTTATAATAAGAACAGCTAACAAGCTGATAATCACTTCCCAATTACAATGTTTCTGTACAGTGGCTTAGGGGGCCCAAGCTTGGCCAGTTTTTACATCTTTAACATCTTTAATCTTGACAAGTGTAAATTATTATTAACAGAATTGCTTTTGGCTGTGACTCCGGAGTCCACAAAGCCAAGAGTTTTACAGAGCAGTTTAGTTTGCATTGACCGTGGCTTTCATAGAGAGAAATTGCAAAGTTGCTGCAATTGAAATATCTGAATTCATGCAAATTGGAATTTGAATTTTAGAAAAGGATGATAATTTAGCTAGACTAAAAAAGGATTAAATCAGCAAGGTTCAGTTTTATACAGACAGGCTAATTAGAGCAACCATCAAATATCTTTCTTTTTTTCCCCAAAAATTCAAAAACGTGCGCACACATACGCACTGCTTTACACTGGTGACGGGAGGGGTGGGTGTCGGAGGGAGGTAAGCTGTGTCTCTGGTGGGCGCCGGCCAAATGCTGCCCCACCTTGGGTGCTCGGTTGGCAGATGGGACGCTGTGTTTCCGTGTCACCTGGAAGACAGGCTGCCAAATGGCAGGCGCTGCTCGCAGGTCCAGCTCAGCCGCTGACAGATTGCGAGCGAATAGGTGGCCGCGATAAACAGGGCAGCCGGAGGAAAAGCGAGAGGGACGTCGCCTCCCGGAGGGCCGTGGCTCTGGGGGACGCGCACTCCGACGCAAGAAGAAAGTAAAAGTGTCACGTAGCGTCATTAAGGAAGTCAGAGGAGATTGGCTTGTTAAAATGGAGATGTGATATGGTCGACCTAGAGGAGACCACTACTCCGACACCCAACAAACCCAGGCCAAAGGCTCAAGATGCTGTGTTTTATCTGATTCAATCTCTGATATAATTTTCAATGGTCCTTAGTCTTGCTTTCAACCTCATTGTCCTTTAACTTCATTTGTATAGCAAATGTGGACCCATTATTCTTCGCTTTAAATTAATAGGAAATTAAACTGTCCTCTCCTCCAATCAACTCCAACATTTTTAAAGTTCAAAATCATTATTATTATTATTTTACCGTGTAGCGTAAACTAAAAACTAATCTAGTCATTTATTATGGTGATAAATATGTCTGATTAGATTTTTGTTGCATTAAAAGAATGTTCTCTGTGAGAGAACGAGGCACACGCCTGCCGTCCGGCCTAATGCAGGGGAGTCAGGTGCCACGCCAACCTTACATGTGTATAACATGCAATGTCAGTATTAATATTTCACATGGTGCAGCTCTATCAAAATTATTGTGATTGGTGGTTTGCTGTGAATGCACAGCCTGCACATTACTCACTAGCAAGAAGCTCTGCATATTCACAAACCGGGATACAAGTAAATTGTATCAGACAGACAAATTAGTCGGGATGTTTCGATTTGATTTGTCTTACTTGACATTGCACGTCCTGAAATGTGATTATCGAGCAATAACGCATCGCGATGTCAATGCTGAAACCACATGTCGTGCAGCCCTTATTCTGGGCCTGTCTGTCGTAATTCCTTTATTGAGCTCAGTCTGAAATTGTGTGCTGGGCTTTGATCCCATTAGACTTGGTCTTGTTTACCCACCCAGCTACTTTCACCCCATTTGATAAAAATACTTGCCCCCGCCCCCCCCCCCCCGTGTGATATGCATCTGCTTACCAACTAGACTAACACTTTCCCACATGTTACAAAAGCATAATACTGTATATATAGACTGACCAGGAGTAACCCAGGGCAGAAATGGTCAAATGGTGTGTCATGTGACATGACAAGAAAGCTGGTAAGACAGATATGGATGAAATATATTAACGCATCATGTATTTACAGTCATAGGTGGCTGAAGAAAATTATAATTTCAATAAGCAATATTAGCCCAGAAAAACAATATTTAACATGAGAATAAACTCTAATGATCACTGATACTTGGTTAAACTGCTCCTTGGGCACATCCCATCCATTCAGAGTATTTGTTAAATTTCCCCAGCAGCTCATTTAATTAACTAAATTAAGTAATTAATCTTCATGAGTTATTGATTAGCCATGGAGACCTACATAGTTATGTCAGCCATAAAAGTGAAACGATGACAAGTGAAACTTCAACGCAGCCATGCCGAAATCGGCACCTGTTACACAAGCATTAGACACTGAGTTCCTGTGAGAATCCCCTTTGCCAGGAAAATAAATGAGACCACATCACAGAGGGATGACTGAATGTCATTTACTACATAGCTGGAAGAAATTAGCATAAATACACAAGCAGAAAAATAGAGATGCTTTTTTAGGTGATGAGAATACAAATGAAAAGCGCGAACTCAGGTGGGGAATTCAGGCATAATGAAGTAACCTATACCTGGGGTTACCAGCATAACAAATGGCATTCCGCAATGAAGTAATCAACCTGAAAACCCTGGTCACCAGATGGCTATAACCCCCCCCCCACCCCATTCCTCCTGGGATCATTCACCATTTATCAATACAGAACGAATTAAAGTGCTACTTAATTGATGAGTAGTGTGTGCTGTAGCCGCAATAATTTAAAGCCAGTTTTTAAATTTTAAAATTTAAATCCATTCTATAATAAGTTGCGAAATGTGAAATAAAGGATTATAAATTCTAGTGTAGATCTCTACTAAACTAAAATCTTTCCGTCCATTTGCAGTCGGCACATTCCTATAAGAACAAAAGTCCTCGCATGGCACCAAGGTCATGTAGTGTATTTGTGATGGAGCTGGATTCAGAGACTCATTTTTGACACCAAACATGTCATTGTCCTGGCAGGGAAGCCCCTTGTGCTGCAGATGTCTGGCCCACATCCTGCGACATCAGCCAAACCATTTTGGCTTCCCCATCCAATGCCGGGGCTCCGTCATCATGCAGACGTGGTGGCAGGCCGACATTCCTCACAGGAGGATATGAGACACTCTCGGGCAGTGATCTGAGCCCCCAAACCTTCTGTATGTAGTCATCACATACTAAGATGTCTGTTACAATCCGATATTATGTTCAGTTTTGTGATTTTGTGAAAACGAATATAAATTTTTATCCATGAAAAAGTTTTCAGTCTGATGTTAGGGACTGTTGGTAAAATGTTATCTATAATGCACTATAGATACTGTCATAATGCATTATAATAGTTTGTATAAGACATTATAGTGTTGATTATAACACTTCATAAGCTCCAATGAAGCTGTCATCTATAATGCACTATAGATACTGTCATAATGCATTATAATAGTTGGTATAAGACATTATAGTGTTGATTATAACACTTCATAAGCTCCAATGAAGCTGTCATCTATAATGCACTATAGATACCTTCATAACACAATATAATTGTGGGTATAAGAATTAATAAAGCATTGCAGCATTTTCTATTGACAGTCATAAGGCATTAAAGTGTTGATTATAATACTTCATAAGTTTCAATGAAACTCTCATCTATAATGCACTATAGATACCTTCATAATGCATTATAATGGCTGGTATGAGAAGTGAGGATGCTTTGTATTGTATTATGAAGGTATTCATACCATAGTGCATTGTAGATGTGAGCTTTATAAAGCATTCATAATACATAATAAACATGATCATATTGTATTATGGTTTGTATGAATATTTAGAAAAGGATGATAATTTAGCTAGACTAAAAAAGGATTAAATCAGCAAGGTTCAGTTTTATACAGACAGGCTAATTAGAGCAACCATCAAATATCTTTCTTTTTTTCCCCAAAAATTCAAAAACGTGCGCACACATACGCACTGCTTTACACTGGTGACGGGAGGGGTGGGTGTCGGAGGGAGGTAAGCTGTGTCTCTGGTGGGAGACCGTAGGTCGTAGACGCAGGAAAAGGCGTACACACGTTACAGAGGCGGCATCACCTGAGGTGTCTGTGTCTAACAGGTTTCAGGTGCTTCCAGCTTTAGAGCCGGAAGGGACTGGGGAAGCAGGTGGGCCCTTGGGCACTGAGGAGCCCCCTCCCCCCAGAAAGAGGGAGGTTGTGGTAGTGGGGGATTCAATTATTAGGGGAGTAGACAGTTATGTGTGCACGCGTGATAGAGGGTCCCGTACGGTGTCTTGCCTGCCTGGTGCCCAGGTAGGAGACCTTCCAGATCGTGTGGACAAGCTTTTGGCCCCAGCTGGGGTGGATCCAGTTGTCGTGGTGCATGTTGGCACCAACGACATAGGCAAGGGTAGAAGGGCTGTTCTGCAGGATAAATTTATAGAAGTCGCCAATAAGCTTAGAAGCAGAACGTCCATGGTGGTATTTTCCGAAATACTCCCCGTGCCACGCGCAAGTGAGGCTAAGTTAGCTGAGATAAGGAGATTAAATGCGTGGCTAAAAGGATGGTGTAGGAAAGAGGGGTTTAGGTTTATGGGGCACTGGAGGACCTTCTGGAACAGGTGGGACCTGTTCAAGCCGGATGGGTTGCATCTGAACCGGAGGGGAACCAGTGTACTGGGAAGGCGTATTTGTAGAGTAGTTGAGGAATGTTTAAACTAGGGACTGGGGGGGCAGGGAGGTTAGTTAAGTATGTAACTGGGGGGAAACGGAAAGCCCAAAAAAATCATATTATAAGTAGGCACTGTAATAAGCCTACCCTTTGTTGTCTGTATTTAAACGCCAGGAGTATTAGGAATAAAATTCATGATTTAGAGGCTCTTATCTCATCGGACTCTTATGATATTATAGCAATAACTGAAACGTGGTTGAGTGATAAGGATGGACAAGAATATAATATGGATGGTTACACATTGTTCCGTAAAGACCGTATAGGTAAGAAGGGAGGTGGTGTTGCAGTATATGTAAAGGAAATCTTGCAGGCAAGGGAGCTTACTGATATAAGTAAAAGTACGGAAGCTATATGGGTAAAATTAGATGCTACAAACTCAAATAGCCTAATTGTCGGTGTTTGTTACAGAGCACCCAATGTAGCTGCTGAGGAAAGCAGATTGTTATACAGTGATATTAGGATTATGAGCAATAAAAATGATGTGGTAGTTATGGGTGATTTTAATCTACCGGGGATACAGTGGGACATTGTTGCTGGCTCTTCTGAAAATGAACTTGAGATGGTGGAATTAGTACAGGATTGTTTTTTTACTCAGTTTGTTAACACCCCTACCAGGGGAGATGCCATTCTTGATCTTGTTTTGTCTAATAACCAGGACAGGATTGGTAAATTAGATGTTTTAGAACCACTTGACAGTAGCGATCATAACATGGTTAAATTTGAGGTTAAGTTTAGTGCCCGAAGAGCAAAGTCCAAATCAAAAATATATAATGTTAGGAAGGCTAACTTCAATTGTATGAGATTAAAACTAGAAACCGTGAACTGGATGGAGTTAAATAACAAAACTGTTGAAGAGGCATGGGAATTTTTTAAAAGCACATTATTGCAAGTACAAGAGGACTTCATACCTGTTTCTAGCAAGAATAAATCTAGGAAATTGCAACCTAGGTGGTTTAATAGGGACATAAAGTATAAAGTAAGGAGGAAAAGGGCTTTGTTCCAGAGATGGAAAATAACTGATGATGACATAATAAAGCAAGAGTATCTAAATCTACAGGCTGAATTAAAAAATGACATTAGACGAGCTAAAAGGAATGTCGAAAGGAAGATCGCATTGGAGGCTAAGGATGACGTTAAAAGTTTCTTCCAGTATTTTAACTCTAAAAGAGCTCTAAAAGCTGAAATTACTAATCTGCAGGATAGTAAGGGTCTTATAATTGAAAACGACATTGACATAGTAAATGAGTTCAATGATAGTTTTGCACGGGTATTCACTGTCGAGGACACTAGTAACTTACCAGTTCTTATTACTAATTCAACATCGTCTATAACTAATATATATATAACTGAAGCTGATGTTTTGCAAAGCCTAGCTAAGCTCAAAATAAATAAATCACAGGGCCCTGATGGCATCTTACCTATAGTGTTAAAAGAGATGAGGGATATTATTTGCCGACCCTTAACATTACTGTTTCAAAAATCCTTATCTGAAGGTGTGGTACCTTCTGATTGGAAGCATGCCAACATAACGCCCATTTTCAAAAAAGGGGATAGAAGTAATTTGTCAAACTATAGGCCAATCAGTCTAACTTGTATAACTGGTAAAGTTATGGAGGCTATAATCAAAGAGAAAATGGTAGATTACCTGGACTCAAATAACATTTTGAGGGATAGCCAGCATGGATTTAGGAGAGGTAGATCCTGTTTAACAAATCTGTTGGAGTTTTTTGAGGAAGCTACTCAGGAAGTTGATGATAAGAAGGCCTATGATGTCATCTATTTAGATTTCCAAAAGGCTTTTGATGTTGTTCCCCACAAGAGGCTCTCACTTAAACTCAAAGCGACAGGTATTTTAGGAACTGTAGCGACTTGGATTGATAACTGGTTAACGGATAGGAAGCAGCGAGTAGTTATAAGAGGCTCGATGTCACAGTGGGCCTGCGTTCATAGTGGGGTACCGCAGGGTTCAATTTTAGGACCACTTTTGTTCCTAATTTTCATAAATGATATAGACACCAATATATACAGTAAACTGGTGAAATTTGCAGATGACACCAAGGTGGGTGGTGTAGCAGATACTGAACTAGCGGCTCAGCAGCTACAGCGGGATCTTAATTTAATTAGTGACTGGGCTGACACCTGGCAGATGAAATTTAACATAGACAAATGTAAGGTACTCCATGTAGGGAGCAGAAATATAAAGTACAGGTATTTTATGGGACCTACTGAAATAAAGGTAGCTGATTATGAGAAAGACCTTGGTGTGTATGTTGATGCTTCCATGTCTCATTCTCGCCAGTGTGGGGAAGCAATAAAAAAGGCCAATAGGATGTTGGGGTACATCTCCAGGTGTGTGGAGTTTAAGTCAAGGGAGGTAATGCTAAGATTATACAATTCCTTGGTGAGACCTCACCTAGAATATTGTGTACAGGTTTGGTCACCATATCTTAAAAAGGACATAGCGGCCTTAGAAAAGGTGCAGCGTAGGGCCACAAGAATGATTCCTGGTCTTAGAGGAATGTCATACGAGGAAAGGTTATTTGAGCTAAATCTGTTCAGCCTCAAGCAAAGGAGACTGAGGGGGGACATGATCCAGGTCTATAAGATTCTAACAGGTTTGGATGCTGTTCAACCGAATAGTTACTTCAGCATTAGTTCAAATACAAGAACTCGTGGCCATAGGTGGAAATTAGCGGGAGAACATTTCAAACTGGATTTAAGGAAGCACTTCTTTACACAGCGTGTAGTCAGAGTATGGAATAGTCTTCCTGATAACGTAGTGCAAGCTGAATCCTTGGGTTCCTTTAAATCAGAGCTAGATAAGATTTTAACAACTCTGAGCTATTAGTTAAGTTCTCCCCAAGCGAGCTCGATGGGCCGAATGGCCTCCTCTCGTTTGTATAGTTCTTATGTTCTTATGTTCTTATGTTCTTATAGCCATGTTTATAATGCTTTAAGAATACATCACATTATGATGAATGTGTTCATGGATTTTTGTTACCAAACTTTTTCCAGATGGGATATACTCTTCTGTTTGTAATATATTTTTATGTGGTTTAAGAGCAAAAACAGCAATAGTAGCTTCAGAATGAAGGTACATTAAACTCCCCGTTCTTGTAGTTGTACTAGTGAATATGCACCAGCAGAAAAAGAAATGCAAGGCCTCTGTTTCGAATGTGATATGCTGTGGAAACAAGCCTGAAATGACATGTGAACCTTTCAGTTCTGGCCGGTGCCATTTCCTCCTGCATGAATGACCATGTCCAGTAGCAATACCTGACAAGCATAAATAAATCAAATTTAAGTCAGTTCTCTGTCAGCCGCTGGTATAACCATTCTCTGATCTTAAGAGGACTGGGAAGTCAAGAACAGTGAAATCTGTAATAAACATCTTCAGGAGGACAGAGACTCAGGCAACATCCCAAAATTAAAGGTTAGGAGGGGGGAGTGCAGAGGAGAGACGGGTGACCTGTATGGAAATAGGAGTATCTTTAACTTTTAGTATTTAACGTTTTTTCAAATAAAATGTCAGGAAGACATTCCCAATTATTGCTCGTTCTTGTTAAAAGACCCCAGTGACTTTCTGGCCAATCTGTCTGCTATGGGGTGCATAATTAAGGCATTAAGAGCCATTTCATGCCGGGAAAGTCAGACATAGATTGTGTTTCAGACGTACATTAACTTAAAGTCTGCTAATACAGATCCTGCTGCTCTCGTTATCCGTGTATCCTGGTGAAGTCAGTGCATAAATTGTCCTCTTAAAAATAAAAAAAAATGATAGACAAATATATTTCAGTTATTTAATTAATTATCTCTTACAAAACAATTTGTAGCTCCTTGCATTAAATATATAGCGAATTATTCCGTTTTTAACTTTTTGGGTCATGGTTTATTTCTTTAGGGAAATGTATGTCTTTTAGTTTCACAGTAAAAATAAAAAGTAAAAATAAATGGTAAAGTCATAATTATACCTGACCCACTCCTCAAGCCCACTTTATGCGCCATTTAGAAATAATGTTTTATGTAAAATAAATTTCTACTGAGCAGCACATTTTT
The DNA here is from genome assembly GCF_048594095.1 of Paramormyrops kingsleyae. NCBI lineage: Eukaryota > Metazoa > Chordata > Actinopteri > Osteoglossiformes > Mormyridae > Paramormyrops > Paramormyrops kingsleyae. The sequence goes on from NC_132801.1 coordinate 13,748,753, forward strand.
CTAATAATATCTGATTTTCATTTGCACATTAAAGGTTTGCACGTGCAGCATCAAATGTTCTTCCTTCTGAAGTAACACACCTGGAATCCAAAATGGAAGTAGGTTGCATGGAGTGAGCTGCCAAACCCACCGCTGCTGATAATTCACCACAGACCGCTTTCTGATGAGCTGCTGTAATTGGACTTGTGCGTTTGAGGCTCCATAAGAAATATGGAAATAGAATTTTTTTGGGGTTATTGAAATTCCATGAATCTATCAGTTTCAAAATTTCGTACTGAAATTTCATATATGGCAAATGTGCATTTAATTTTTCCAATAGCTTAAAATGAATTGTTTCTTGGATAGAATCCTAACTGATATGATGCTTTATTCAGCATTTTTTTTAAATATAAGTACAGGTACATCGGAATGCTTGTTTTTGCATATCCCATCTAGCTCTCCTTTGCGCACATGCAGGACATCGCAAAGCTCAGGGTCAGCCGGTGTGCAGCACCCTTGAAGCTATTGGGGATTAAGGGCCCAGCTCAAGGGCTAAATAGCAGCACCAGTCTACTGGCCCCAGGATCCAAACCAGTGACCATTCAATCACAGACACAGAGTCCCAACTCACTGAGCCACAAAACACCCCAAGTATTTTTTTTAAATACTATTTGACTGCTTCGAATTCAGCTGAAAAGACCAGTTTTATCTCAAACGGCTATGAATGCCTTTAGGAAGAATATGTCGGAGAATATGGAAGTGTCAGACATTTTACCGAATTTGTTATTATTTTGCCTTTATAAGTTGAAGTCTCCTAGAAATAGCAGATCCAGGGGCGCAGTTAGAGATGTATGAATGTATAGGGGGGCCAAGTAATTCTTGGGGGGTGGACGACAATAGCAAACTTACACATAATATAAAAAGCTATTTGTGACTTAAGCCGATAAGTGCACATTTATTTTGGGGGGCTAAAACATCTTAGGAGGGCTAAAGCCCCCCCCCCCCCAAAAAAAAACAGACCTAGATCAGAATTATTTTTCACGTTCCAAAAATGTGGGGTGGTGAGCCGAGGGTCTGATCAGCAGCCCTGGAAGAGGAATAGCCAAGGCAGGCGGGATAGCAGAGCAAGCTAAAGCTGTTCTCTATACTGGTATCAATATTGTGTCACGATACGGAAAAAATGAAAACGATATGATTCTATCATGTTGCAAATATCGATATTTGATGAGAATGTCCTCTACATCTATATTGCACACTTAAAAAAAAAAAGACGTTACAAAGTTGCTTCAAGTATTGGAGATGTCAGATCTGTGCTTCGGGGAGAAATGTGATTCCTTTGCGGAGAAGCTACATGGATGCAAGATGGAAAGTGCTGTTGCCTGCAGGGTGACAGAAGTGAGATTTTTTTTGGTATTAAACTGAAGAAAAAGGGTGAACCTGCAGAGCTGACAGCCTCAGTATGCAAATGCTGCTAAGGGGGGCAACAAGTGTAATGTGGCGAAGCATCTGTCTCTCGCTGACCCTGATAGGTATAAGGGGCTTAAAGATGGTCAGGTGTGCATGATAACAGATATACGGGACAAGAAAGTGATGTAATTCAGTGCTTCTTTTATTTTATGTTTCTGTTCAAAGTGTTTAGCCTACATTCAAGTTCATTTATATCCTTTTCCCCCAGTGATAAAAAGTAGGCTAAGCTAAATGACGAACAGAACAACCAAAAATATAAGCCTAACATTACTTTATTATCAGTGAGGTTTTGTGACAGCTAGTTTAACTAATCGAGTCCTATTTCAATGCTAAAACTACATTATAGGTTGGTGCTGTTGGTTTAATTGATAAATAGATCTTTTTATGTCATAGCAAAATGATTTAAAAAATGGGAACATTTTCCAGAATGGATTTGGTTTTGATACCAAGGTAATCAAGGCTGGCATTGGAGTCAAAATCTCAGTATCGATCCAGCTTTTTGCCAGACTCAGTGATGGAGGCTGTCAGAGCTTTCGGGGGGCACTGTTTAAAAAAAAAAAAACAGAGATCAAAGGCCACTGCCCATCAGCTCTTAAGGGGCTGGGAGCCCCTCCTGTTTGCCGCTCATGGAGCACCGACTCTAGAGCCTATCCTCTCACCGGAGCTGTCTGGGCAGCCTGTTCACATGGAGAAGCGGAGCCTGGTCGAGCAGAAGGAGAAGCAGGCGGGACAGGAAACTTGGGGCGTCATGTCCCTCACCAGCGAGCACATCTTACTGAGCCAACACCTGGGTCCTGGACCGAACTGCTGGACAATGTGCCGGAAATTATCCTTCCGAAAAAGGAGGAAGTGTTTCAGAGCTCACTCTTTTGTCCTCTAGAAAATTAGCAAGTTCATTTGGAGTCGTGTTCCTGTTCTGTGTCATTATATGATCATTGTATGATCCCTGCTGTGCTTTCACACATTTATACACATTTACATTACATTTCTCATTGGTTGTTTAGAATTGTTTCACCAAGTCTCATTTTACTATGCTAAAATTAAAAAAATGGCTTTACTGTATTTCTGGAATATTACGAAGTTAAAAAGAGACCGAGTGATATCAATTATATAGGGGATAACAGCTTTCTAGAAAAAGTTCATTTGATTAATCACCAAAAAATTAAATGAACTTGATTAATTTGATTATTGAGTTTGATCAATCATTTATGTAGCGATTGATTACTGGGGGATCAGTTGTAAATGACTAGAGAAATTGGAGTAGGAACAGAATAATGGTGTAATAAGTACTTGTCCTTCTTGTTCTGAATCCCTGTCTCTGCCCAGCTTCAGGACGGCTGACTTGCTGTGGGCCGGACTGTTAATTAGCCCTGTCACAGAATGGCCTGGCTGATAGGATTACGCAAAAAAAAAAAATCTCTTCTTACCAAACTCAAGAAAGTGGCTACGAAAAAAACCCTGTGCTTTTCACGGTCAGTGCATTCTACCCAGGCCTATATGTTCCTGAACATGTCAAAACGGAGAATTATGCAGATTAAAAAAAATAATAATAACAAATTTTAAAAAATGAAAGTCCCTTCAGCAGGAGACACTTGCCGTTCCAGTACGGGTATTTGAGGCAAGTGAGACTCAGGTGCAAACCCTGACTGATGCAGCTGCATGCATGAATTAGACCTCTGCCGCCATGGCATCCAAATATGTTTTCCAGTCTAGGGAGACCAGACCAAAGCACAGTGGCAATTCTGCTTCTGGTATGAGGCCACTGTGCCCTAAATTTAAACAAAGCCACCCTGATGCTTTCAGCAAAGGCCATGGAGTAGATAAATTGATTCATTAAGGAAAATGCACTCGAATCAGCTCCCCCAAATGACACAGAGACTCTCGCCCTGCTCTCTCAGTAAATTATTTGTTTTGGTCAGACACCTTTATAGGGTAGCAGCATCTCCCATCTGTTCTAAAAAGAAGCGACTACAGAGACTTCAACCCCAAATGGTTGGAGACAGTTTCAACAGCTCCTCTCTATCTCCTCCTTTAACGCCTCATTGGGAATCCGACCAGGAAGGACCTTGGTCCCTAGATGGCCCTGAGGTGGCCTAAATGCCTGGCGTTTGATGACCTGCACAGCCTGTTAGATGCCCTGTTGTGGGAGGTCTAGACCAGACAAAGGTCTGTTACTTCAGGTCCAGAGAACCTTGCACCCATCTGTGTAGCAGCTGATGGTTTGGCTCCAGCTGTATGTAGCCGCACTTCTGCATGAAATCACTGCGAGCTGCAGTTGGGGGGCTTGTGTGGTGAAGCATAGTGCCACTTTGTTTACTATTTGATCAGATCCTGCAGTCACCGTTATATATTCTAGGTGCCATGCATTATCTACACACTCAGAGGCCACCTTATTAGGTACCCCCATGTAATACCAGGTAGGTCCAACTTGGTCTCTAGAACCACTTTAAAGGTTGGCAATCTATGTGTTCAGTTATGACTTTTTGCACACTGCTGTTGTACCGAGCTGTTATTTTTCCACTTGAGGCCTTTCTGCAAGCTTGAACGTGTCTGGCCAGTCTCCTCTGACTTCTCTCATGTTTTCATCCACAGAGCTGCCTCTGGCCAGATGTTTTCTTGTTTATCACATCACCCTCTGTAGACTCTAGACCAGCGGTAGGTGACCCTGATCCTGGAATGCGTGTATCCAGCAGGTTTTCCATCCTACCTGGTCTCTGGTGAATCACACCTGATCTCTGACAGATAGTAACTCACCAGGTAGGATGGAAAACCTGCTGGACACCCGTGCTCCAGGATCAGGTGACAATCCCAGGAAGGTGGTTGTTTCTGAGATGCTGGAACCATCACATCTGGCACCAACAATCATGCAATATTGAAAAGATCTTAGCTTTTCTAATGCTCACAGTAAGTGAACCTCTTGACCCGGTTTGCATGCTGTATATATTCAGTAGCTGCCATCTAAAAAAGTGCCCATTGAGTATAGTATGTGCCATCATAGGCCAGGTGGAGTCTATCAGTCTGTTTTTGATGGACTGGAAGGAAAGTAGATCAATTGCTTCATTAAGGAAAATGCCACCGATTCAGTTCTCCTAAATGACTCAGAGACTCACACCCTACTGTGTCTCTAAATTGTTTAGGACAGACACTTTTAAAGTCCACCAGGATCTCCCCTCTAACCCAATAAGAAAAAAAAACAGTTCTACAGTGAGCCAAAGGATGAAAACCAAAAGAATTTGTAGAAGATCTCATCATACATTAAATGAATATATTTTTTAATACACGTAGAAACATTTATCCTGCCTTTTAAATCCATTTTGCTCAAATCATCTCCTCACATAAGTGTCACTGACAGGTAGAGCAATAACTATTATGCATGTGCTACCACAGAAAAGTTGGTGATGATTGATTTGAGTGGCGCATATATTCCTGTAGCATAAGTCAGGACGAAGCAGGTTAGAGTAGCACCGTGGTTCAAGGACTGCTGTCCCTGCCACCGGGGGGCAGTGCTGAGCACATTCCAAAGCAGCCGCAGATGCAACATTTCCCGTCATCAACAGGGTGTCAAAGAGACAACGACAGCTACAAGCAACCAGTAGAAGTTAAGGCAGCAATAGTGTTTACTCACCTTCTATCCTTCTGATTCACCCCATATGCTAAAGGCTGTTCTTCAGAGACACACAATTCTGACTTCATATCAGCGTTTAATTAATTGCATTTAATTATTAACAGCATCTTAAAATGAAATATCCTCATAATTAGGTAATTTGATAGTAACCCAGAAAAGTAGAGTATTAAACAACCAGGGAAGCACTGGTCATTTATAAATATTTTCTTCTTAGAAAAAGTAGACCAGTATGAAAAAAGCATACAAAAAGGACCAAAACTGGAGCATTGTGTTTAGTAAAATTAGAACAGCCGTGTTTGAAAACCGTCATTCTGAAAAGTGCCAGCTTTTCATTAAGAACAAGGCTAAAAGGGACTCAGGTTTTTGCCGCCGCATCTGTAAAGTAATTTTAGATTTAAACATTCCTGAAATTCTCTGAACAAAGAGAGCTCGGCCATGCACAGCTCTAGCAATGGATCAGGGGAGAGTAAAAAACAAATAGCACCAGAACCACATAAAAAAAGAAATAGACTGCTTTTTAATCCTGTATTTTTTTCTTAGGACCAATTTTAAGGATCCCTTCCCTGTTCTCTTGGTCAGAAAGGTAATTATGGAAAGACCTTATTGCAGATTCCCTCATGAGCTGAACTGCACATTGGCCTTCATGGACAAACTTTAATCAACCAGCTGCTGGAGTTCTTTTAACCTTCAAAAACAAGGTGAAATTTTTACAGCTTTTTAAACAGCTGTGTGCAGCCAGAGTTCCCTGTGCTCGCTCTGATTGGAAAACTGCACAAGGTGCAAAGACTTAACGAATCAGAAAGCATCCTATTCGGAGCTGAGTAAAACTCTTTTTTTTTTTCCTCGGGATTCTGTATGATGGGCGGGCCAGTCTGATGCTTCATTTCACACACGGTCATTGAAGGCCTCTTCTCTCTCTATGTGCCTGACGTCTATGGAGACAAATGCTATGATAAGGCCGCTCCCTTCAGGGGAGGCTGATTTTTGTTTTCCAGCCGAGAATCAATATGCCAACAGGTAACTTTAAAAGATGGCCTCCCTGGCATTATGCTGTGATCCCAAAGGAAACGGCAAAAAGACTCGTAGCCTTTTGCTAAGCATAAGGTCAATAACAACTAATGGATCGGCTTCTAACCCTTGCCGTCCATCCATCCATCCATCCATTTTCTGTAACCGCTTGTCCTATTCACCCGTGAGAAATCGAGTAACTCCAATTAATCTCGGCATGTTTTTGAACTGTGGGGGGAAATCGGAGCACCCAGAGGAATCCCCATGATGACACGGGGGGAGCATGCAAACTCCACACACATGGGGCCATGGAGCCAATTTTATTTTAAATCTGCCGTTGAGGACAGCAAACTCTTACGCTCCCTGGGTCGGTCATTGATAGGTTGTTTATTCTTTTATACATTTTTGATGTCTAAATGAAAATATTTGTATGGTTTTAAACTTTGCACTGCTTTGTATAGGGTCTGTTTTATGTAGCAGTCACTATGTGCAGTTACTACGAAAGTCTACACCTGGGTTTAGGGTTTGCGATCATTAACAATAATTTTTAAAAATTCAAAAATAATTTTTGATTGTCGTATTGTCTGCCCACATCACGACTAAAGTCCTGTGACATGAACAGATGTATCGTTAAACTAAAATCCATCCATCCAACCATACATCCATCCGTCATTCTCCAACAATAAAGGAGCTCAGCTAAGTTTGAATCAAACTGCATAATAAATCATGATAATATGTTACAATGTAGGATGCCGTATACAATAACTGTTACACGTCCAAAATCAGGCACAGAATAACATGTGAACACAGTGTGTTTGCTACCATATAATGCCAGGGGCCGTGACCCTCTCTGTGCCTGGCATATGAGAACCATCCCTAATAACTGCGAAATAGAGGAGAGGCCACCCCATAAATCAGTATGACAGCTCTACTCCAAGTACACTTCTGATCAGATTCATTCTCATAACCACCTGTCTCAGCATGAAGAGAATGCAGCTCCGTGCTTTGGGCCAGCATTCTTTTAATGAATATATCAAAAATTTATAACATAGGTATTAAGGTTCCAAAATTTTTAGTTTTGGTCTCGGAATATATAACCATGTAACCATAATGTCACCATGTCAGCGCGAAATGAAGGATTGCATGAGAAATGGCACCGGGTGTCGCGATGCACGGTTCAGTAGGCATGTAGTGCACTTTTTCTGATGGACCCTTCTGGTCTAAACACAGGCTCTGTGCCAACAAACGCACCTGAAGATGCAGGTGATATGCAGTGGTGATGCTAGACCCTCTGACAGTGCTGACATGAAATAAACATTCACGGTGCATATAAAGTCTACACACCATTTAAAATTCAGATACCTTTTTTACATTCTGACACTGAAAAATGTTACATCACATTATTTTTTGCAGATGTGAGGATGAAAGTGATCCTGGGGCCAAATACAGAGATTCCCAAGAAACCATCCATCCATCAGCCTCTTACCCAGTACAGGCTCCATGTAAAGTGTATAGTATAGAGGAGGAACATTTTAATTTGCAATTGAAATGGCCGAATTCTAATACTGCTCACGATTCATCCATGTTCATGTTTATCACCTGTACTGACTGCAGTGTGTTAAAAATCACTACTTGGCTGAATAGTTGAAAATACTCAATGTGAAATTTAAATTTACAGCCCAGACCAGGCATTTGCATTTCGCAGTCATTACTTAAGGGGAACTTAGAAAGCAGTAAAGTCTAGCATCGTGTCAATGGGACATTAATTACCACCATCCAGGGCGATGTGGTTTAATTAGCTAAGCTTGTTTAACCTCTGAGCAGAAGATGGCCAAAGTAGTGAAATCAATTTCACACAGTTCTTGCTCGCAGTTTCTCCTCACCCCAGAAGCCTGTGACGTTTCAACAGTCATGTAATCCCAGCTTAATTGCTCTCATTATAGTTCGGCAAAAGTCATGCTAATGGAATGAAGCAAATTGAATTTAAAAAAAAAAAAAAAAAAGTACCCCGAGATGATTCTCCAGTCTTATAATCCGTTGTGTTTTATAAATAAATAGTATGATTTATGTTTCAATGCCCATGCTGCCAGAGGCAATGAAAGACTCAGAGGATATTAACACCATCCTAGATATGGGTGCTGTCAAAAGAAGCATATTTTATGTATAAAAACAAACAAATAAGGAGATGGCTGGCACATGGAGAAGTTTTGGCAGGGGAGAAGAGAGGAGAGGGGGAGCAGGCGGCGGCAGTAAGTGATTGCTGGCCACAGCTGGGCCATAGCTGGAGACAGGCTGCATTTGTCACACACATTCTCATTTCGTCCCCTGTGATTTAAGAAGGTTCCGGGCCTTTACCGTGGCTGAGGCAGACGTGCCTTGAAGTGACAGCCACGGCAGAAGCGGCAGGACGGTGACACACTGACCCAGGCTTAGGCTCAGCTCCCCCCTCCCCCCAGCCACCCAAACCGATTAGATTTATTCGTCCAGCATTTTTTTTGCACCCAAAGGGAGGGGAGAGGCTGGAAGGGAGCTGAGAATCGGCCCCCTGTTACTCCATTCAGAATCAATTATTACTGTCTTAATTCATACGGCATTCCTAGAACATTTCCAAAAAATGTTTTATTATACTTGTAGGTTACTATGTTGTCAGGTGTGCTAAGGGGAATTTTTCCACTCTCCCATATCTTTGCCTTTAAGTTACAAAACACACGGACTGTCACTGAGCAAAGTGTTTACCTCGTTCCTGCCAGATCACCTCATGTCTGCCAGCACAGCTTGGCCCTCACATGGTCCCGAAAACAGCAGAAAGAATTCAAAGTATTTTAAGCCTTATTGCTCATTTATAGCTTAATTTAAGAATTACAGTCTTCTGTTTTTTTCACAAGTTAGAATCCATAACATATGATGAACTGACCTTCAATACAAGCAACAGCAAGGCTTCTTTTATTATTATTATTATTATTATTATTATTATGTATATTTTTCTGTGTGATCTGTCTTTTAAGAGTTAAAACACACCATGAGACTCTTTTGGAGTGAAAAATATTTGTCCAGATGGTTCAGAGATTCTCAGTTGGGTTTCACTTTAAAAATCTAATAATAACCATTATATAATTAATACCCCTCATTTGATTTTACATAATATTAACTTGGAAAGAAGGTGTCCTGCCTACCTGCTTGGTTATTGGTTCAGTAATACATATTGACAGACTTTTCCTAGAGTCCAACATGAGTCCAGCTGAATAGACCAGCTGAATGCAGTTTGATTATAAAACTGATGCATTTATATGTCTGATGTTTTGAGATGCATTTATGGGGACCCTACTCCTGTGCAAATACAAAACCAGAAAGTAAAATAAAAGGCCAGTGTAAGAAAGGCTGACCGTGTACATGTTCCTTGATTGACCTGTAACCAATATCCCTTGCACCAGACATATTGCCTATCGGCACACCCATACTCATTCTGTTTCTGCCTGTTTTTGCTGAAGCCAAAATGATTGTCTTTGTGTTTCTTCCATTCCCCTATTGGTTCTAAACCCTAAACCCCAATATAACCTCCAGTTACACTATCCCTTCCCTACGTGAAGTCCATTGGTTCTCCCGGCAGCATATCACCAAACAGAACATTAAAAACTGGGATTACTCACTTTATCGCACGTCAGTCCTGCGTGTGACCATCAAATGTGGTCAAGATAGGTCCCTAGACAGGATGCAGTATTTTGCAATTCTTCTTTCATATGCTTAAGTAAATAGGGTTAAAGCATTTTAGAGTCATTGTTTAACTGCAAGGTTTCTCAATCAAAGCTCCTGCAGGCTTCAGTCTTTCCTTCAAACCAAGGACCCCAATTAGATACCCGTGATGAAATGGGTCAGTCCAGCTTCCAAATAGAAGCCTTTTATAAACATTTAGGCACTGCTATGTCTTCCACAAGCTATTTGAAGTGGCTGTAAATTTTTCATCGTAGCATTTGGCAGGGAACCCATTGGCTGCTGCAGAGAGTACAGTGGTGGATCAACTGTACACTGTACCCTGGGGCAAAAAGAGACCAGGCGACCCCCCTTTTCCAAATTCTCTCCTTGGGCCTCTGCCTCTGCCAGTTGCAGCAGTTGCCGATGATGAAATTTAAGTAGCCTCCAAATATCGTACCCATCTTGTACTGCGGTATTTACCAAATTCCACAAACATGCTTTTTCATTAAATACATAACTTGACCACATACAGTAGTTTGATTAAAAAACAGTACAAACTATTACACGTCAAAATTAAGTATTGTACCAAATATTTTTTTGTGTTGACTCCCACCATAATGAGATTGTATATATGAAAATGAGAGATATAAAAGTCAGAAGCTCATTTAATATGCATGACATTAATGTTTTAATACTCAGGAAAGGTTTTGCATACAGTAGGAGGAGGGCCTGGGCCCTGGGGCAGTTGTCCTGAGCACTGAGTTTGGCATAGACCACAGTCCACAGGAACAGTGGTTGGTAACTGATTGTTTAATGCTGGGGTGGCCACCACACCCCAGCACAGGTGGCTAGTCCAGGTCCAGAGAGTAAAAGTCCAGAACAGGATGTTGTTTTAACCAACCGATTGAGTATTCTGTGATTATTTATGCTGAACTGGATAGCGGAAAGGTTCCCCCAGCCATCAGCCCTTCCCTTTCCATGGATTATGGGGAATCTGCTGCACCTCCTGCTTCCCGGATTGCCTGCACCTCCTGCTTCCTCACGCTGTTACTCCCTGCTGGCCATCTCCACCAGCAGCTCTCAGCATTCCTCCAGCAGCAAGACCCCCAAGTTGCATGCACACTCCACCAGCTTCTGGCACTCCCGGGCCAGCAAGCCCTCCCAGTTGCAGCACGTCCCCAGGCAGTCCCGCAGGTCTGACTCCGCCTCCTGCAACTCTCCCCAGCTGGGCCTCGAGAGTGTAATAGGCTTCCTCCCAGCCACACAGCTCAGCCATGGTCCCTTGCTTTAGCTTTGGGACTTCTGCCAGCATCATCTCCTCCACATCCTTCCACATGTGGTCTCGCTCCTCCCACAGCCATTGCTCCGCCAGCTCGCTGCACTCCCGAGCCAGCTGGGCCTCCTGGGCATGGCCCGCCTCCTCATGGGTGAGCAGCACCACCTCCACAGCCTTGATTTGCTGCCTCCTGCAGTTGCACTCACAGCTGAGGTCGTGCCGTGGTCCCTTGCTGGCTGGTGAGCTGTCAGAGACCCCGGGACACCACATGGGTCCAGATCTTCTGGAATGGCTGAGAAGGCGCCTTCCTCTCTGCGGTGCTCTCTGCTTGTCAGCTGGCTGGCTTGGGGGAAGCTTCAGGGCAACAAGATGAGGTTCTCTTTCCGCACTATCCTCTCTCTGGAATCGTAGGCCTCTACCAGGTCGCGTCTTCACCCCTGCCTGTAGGTGTGCCAGGCTGGAGCAGACTTGACAAAAAATGTTGAGGAGCATCTGCTTCAGCAGCGCCATGGGACAGCTTCTGGGATCCCACTTCTGACACCAGTCAGGCCGCCGGGCAGACAGAGGCATGGCAGCAATGGCGAAGAGATGACAGGAGACAGTTTCATCTGAAGTTGCTCTTTATCATGAGTCCGTAAAAGGACCGCACAAATATCAACAACAACACAGAGACAATGAATAGCAGGAAAACATGGGGAAGTTACACTAAGGGCGGTTATGGAACACACACGGCAGGTTATTACACAATGGCTAAGACACGTCAGGATCAGGCAAGGACCGTGTATAAACATACATGGGTACACGTGACAGTCGGGTATACAGCACAACAAGTACCTACACTAACAAATATAAACCGGGGCTATATATCAGACATACATAGGGCTATCTACACGCGCTTGCAAGGCATGCTGGGACATGCAGATGCCGCGGGCGCTTCAACATTATCAAAATGGATGCAGCTTCCAGAAGCTCTTTTATTGGGTTTGATATAGGATGTTTTGGGAGCTTCCTAAAGTGAGGCAGCACAATTAAACTCATTGACTCTCTTGGCAAGTGTGACACAGAAACGCTGTATCCTCCCAGAGCATCACAGGCGGATGTAATCCTTGTTTCTCAGCGGGAAAACAGGTAGCTCATTAAGGATTATCAGTCTTAAAATTAGGGCTGTTGAAGAGATAAGCCCATGATGAGATGTGTCAGCCATCACTGTAATTTGATACCCCATTGAAAGGGAAAATCTGATGCAGAATTGAAACTGCGCTGTATCTGAAACTGCAAAGCAGTTGCAATTTTGCATCAACTTACATAAGAATGATATCTGTGTTAAAAGAAAATAAGGTTATATGTTACTTATCATAGCATTTTAGATTTTCATTAGAAGGTTTATATAAAGGTCATAAATAATACCAACATTAGAACTACACGTCCACTAAAACACTTATGAATACACTCATGTTACTTAACAAACCATCTATCATGGCAAATTTAGCTTCACTTAGGCCCAATCCCAATTCTACCCCTTACCTCTACACTTTCTCCTACCCCTCCGTTTGGCGCGTTCACGTGTAGGGGTAGGGGTGTCTCAATTCTCTTTTGATTGGAGGGTAGGGGTAAGGGGAAGGGCTAGATAACCCTCAAAACGAAGATTTTTCGGGACCTCACTTCAAACAAAGGGCTAAGAGAAATTTACAACATGGCTGCCCACTCGAGCAAGCAGACCCATAAATGTTAAGTAATTTTTGCCATTAATAAGGATTTTTATGACATTTTTTCATTACATGTATATTACCATCAATCTTGTGTTTGTGTTTACGGTGATGTTCTGTAAAGAAACGTTTGAAAAAAAATCGCTAAAGTTTGCTTGCGGATAGCACTGATTGCACAATATTAGGAAATATATTTTTATGTCATATAACGTTACCCGGTAACTGACTGCATGTGGTAACGCGTTGTTTTGTTTTGCTTACGGCCATATGTGTACATGTAAATGAACGGTGCTTACACTATTCGTACTTATTGCAACATGACAACATTTTTGTAAATTATATTCTGTATAGGGAAAGCTGAGGAAACCCAAAGGCTCATACGTTTTCGAAGTGAAAACGAACATCTGTTTTTAAAGTCCAAATACGGCGCAAAAAAACATCGGGAGTGAGTAATCTTTACATGCTACGATGCTGACGGCGACATCTTGGAATTTGTGATAAACATCGGCGCATGTCCTCTGACGTAACGTTAGGAGGTAGTGACAATGGATGATGACATATAACAGTGTAATAGTGGTGTCCCATTTCTTAGGGGAAATTTTTTAACCCTACCCCTTTCCACTTCATTTCAAGGGGCAAGGGGAAGGGGCGAGGGGTAGAAAATAGAATTGGGATTGGGCCTTAAACATTCTTAAACATGTTATGGTACTTCGTATTAATATAGGATGGTCATACCCAGCTGTTAATCGTAGATTTTGGGTTTTCTTGTTTCAGCTGTTCAAGTTGCAGATATGCACTTTTAAAAGTCATAATGCTATTCTGACGTAGCACAGAGCCCATAATGAAGTGCAGAGGGTCACTCACTGTCAGCAGTGAAAGGGAAAACACTCTCTTTGCCTGCTATTTTGAGATGGCCTTTACGAATCTGCTACGGCCTTAAAATATGTCTTTCTGAATTGCCAGCTGTCTGATTTGTATGTGCAAACCTGGAAAGTGAGGAAGTAACACTGAATCTTCACCATAGAGGCTTTTAGCTGGATCTCATCTTTGCTCCTGCCTGTAAGCCATGACAGTGTTTGCTGTGGTGATATCCAATTAGTCCAGCTGGGGAATTCTCTCTACTGTCACATGCCTCAGTGCTCGGATCTCTGCATCTAACGCAGAGTGTCTAAGGTTTACAGTGACACCGATGGATTATGGCAAGTAATTAACCAAGCATAATCATGAGTGTGAATTACAATAAAAATGGTAATGGTGAACCTAAATATCTGAAAAACAGTACAAGTCAGTGCCCCAGAGTATGTAAATGTCATTTTGGAGAAACCTGTCTTATCCTGTTCCATTCTCTTTGTTAGCTTAGCTGCGCTGATTCCAATCAATCCCGTCTTACATCATTAATAGCAATGCTCTTCACAGGCCTGCATCCAGCTCTCTAACACTGCCTAATATATTTATATACTCTAAATCCGAAACTGGCAAGAGTTGCATTGCTAGTATAGGGCTGGAGTTCCAACCCAGTTTGGTGTCTCCTGCTACTACAAGTTAAGTGAAGCTTAGCCGGCCCTTGGAAGACTGATTAAACATTCAGAGTAAGGTGCAGCCAGCTGCGCAGAAGCAACTGTTCTGCCACAGTAGTGCGTTACGTTTTTTGGCAGGATTTGCTTTAGTGGCAACATTGCTTTTTGCCTGTTTTTGTTCATCTTTAAAGACTGACAACCTAATTTTCTTAGAGAAAAGATTAAACTTCCAAATCTCACTCTCTCCAGCTTCTCTCCCACCTGTGCCTTATGTCTTCATATCCCTCCATGCTTCTAATACTATATAAACACCTTTTTATGTCTGTAGGTGCTAATGCAAATGATTAATAAACAAAGAATTAACATGCATTTTTAAATCACAGTTTATTTCAACAATAACAGCGTCTGTAGTTACTGAAGAATGCCGGAGATAATCTAATAACTTATGCAAACCTCTTGGAAATTGCTACTGGAGTGGAAACAAAACATCTGTTATCAAAATACATAAATGATTTTAAAAATACAGTTTTCTTTTTTAAGCCTGCCAAATACAGGGTTACTACAAATTCTCTAGGTCACTTTTTTTAATCTATCTGCCCTCAGGTCAACATGCGTATGATCGATGAGGCCAGCGATGCGTCCTTAGTAATGTAGCTCTCACTCATTTATCTTTGAAAACCTCCTTTTCCAGACTTTATATTAAGTGACCCATTTATATGTCTGAATGCTTTTCCAGGCCTTATTAAAGAGCAGAACAGCCGCACATCCGCTGGCACTTGACCCGCCAAACACTGAGGTTACACATCCTGGTGTCCCTAACCACCAATTCTGTCCAAGAGTCACACGCTTTTGTCTGAGTAATTTTTTTACGCAGCAACCTTGATATGAAAAGTACTCTTCAAGTGACGCTTTCATTGAACCATCCATTTTTAATGGTTCATAACATTGTCATGACATCAAACATTTCATGAGAGAGTAGGAGTTAAGAGATGAGAATTTGTAGGCAGAGCAGACTATTTTGCAAAGAGGTGGATTCAGGATTTTCCCAAAGATTTTAAAAACCTGTCACTTCACTGTGTGTAAGAATGTACTGAACACCCAGAAGAAAGTCCATTGTTAATATTTATTAATGTTCAAAGGAAGCTTTCACATACAGAGATGTTATAAAGCAGTGCTGATGCAGTATTGATGAGTACAAGTGAAACAATGAGTGAATATAATCCGTCAGATCAGCGCTGACTTCCATTTCTTTCCCATTCAATGACGTGAGTAGTTGGTGTTTTGATACAGTATGTTTGTAGCTGCCATGTTTTGCAAAGTCTTCACTATCCCCCATAAGGGTACATCAAAGACAGGACGTCAGGCTATTGCACAACACTCACATTTACCATGGGCAGTGACCATTCTCTGTCTTTCACCGATTATGACAAGCATGGAAGATATTCTTGCCAACAGATAGGAAGCATAAACATGCCCAGATCTTGAGAGAAATTTAAATCCACAACTCTGGAGGTGTGACATTACGTGCCACTTCAAACATGGGTCTGATGATTTAAATATTGTGCTGCTTATACATTGATTTCTATTTTTTGCTTTAAAGCTGTTTGTTTTAGTTCCTGTTTAGGTTGGCAGGCCCAAGCTACTGTCCATCTCTCCTATTCTCTCAGCATTACAGATATAGAGCAGGGTTAATGGCCACTGACAAATGTACACAGTGGGCATTTAACCATTAAATTTGTCTCATAATACAGAAATCCACGATCCTGTTCAAAAGAACTTGAAAAATGAAAATGACATTTGAAACAATAAATAATTTTGTTAATTTCCAAAATGTTATGTTATATTAATTATGAGTTATATGATAATTATTCCCATACTATAAATATTACATTTAAAATTTTTATTACAAAGGGAGTTGCCAAAAGCCAGTATTAAATTAAATTTACAAGCTGTATCAGGCTGGTTTGTCAGATGCAAAGATTTTTTTAAATGACTTCTTCTACATGATCTTTCAACAAAAGAAAATGCAGTTTTAGAAGAATGACTGATAGGAATTCATCCTTGTCTCTGGGATAATTCACATGGTCTGAGTTCCATTTCAGTATATTAACATGACATAAACGGTGTTGCTTTGGCCGCTCAGCTTTCAGTCTCCTGCCCCCCCCCCCCCCTCTCCTCCTGCATGACAATTAAACGTAACAAGGCTGGAGGCTGGAACTACAGTTTTGGCATGACACCAGTGTTTTGACCTCTTTGCACCCTGTACGATGGCATGTATCATACTCCAAGCCTCGACAAAAGACGAAATTCTGGCGATTTAACTGTCAGACCCGGACCTGAGAGTTTATACTGCAACCTCTTCTCAGATGTGGTGATAAGGGACTACCATGCAACAGTGTCTCTGCAATCTCAAATCCATCATTCAAACTCTCTAAGTCTCTGTCACAGAGATGGAATCTCCCTTTTTGTGTGTGTTACACAACTGAGGGCAGCCCCTGATGAAAGCCAAGAAAGACCCAAATCAACATCTTCTGAGAATTCACTAAAGTGATGTCACGTGACCCAAATCAACATCTTCTGAGAATTCACTAAAGTGATGTCACGTGACCCATGCTTCACCTCAGACACGGGAGTCCTACACCCAAAATCAGGCCATTTTGTCTTCCTTGGGGGAAACTTTGATAAATCATGCCACAGTTCAAGGCTTATTATCCCAATAATGGAGAGTCCTCACAGATTTAATTTCAAACCTGTGTGTGTGTGTGCGTGTGTGTGTGTTTTGTGAGAAAACTTGTTCTGAACTGATGTTGTAGAATTTTAAACATAAAATTATTTGTTTAAGACCAGCTCAGTATTAAACTTGTTAAATTACTATATTTCTGACCAGCACAATATATTAAGTCGCCCACCTGGAATTCTCCAGAGTCTCCCGATTAGCTACCCCAGGAATTCTCCCAAGTCTTCCGATTGGCCACTCCAGGACTGGTTCACCCTAAGTATGATGTACACTGACTCCTATGAGAAGAATCTTCAAGAGAGCCTGACATCGTCATCTAAGCAACCTATGGTGTGGAGACATTTAAATTACATATGAATGTAGTTTCATCTTTACTTTCAGCTGGTTTAAAATATATATATACTATATGGTTTTATGACTTCAGTGCTTGATTTGGCTTACAATTCACTTGAATTCATAATTAACATTTAACTAAACCTTAAATATTGAGCATCGAGACAACTCCGAATAAACAGAACAATAATACAACATATAGTATGCATATATTATAATGTTACATTTTAATTTTTAAAAAGGGTAAAAATGCGCTTGCTAAGTGCTGGAGTAACATGGTACTACTTGAGAAGTACTAGAGTAACAACATACTTGTTAACTATTTGAGCAATAATGTACCTGCTAAGTAGTGGAAGTGACAAGCTGGAACTTATTTGGGCAGATGTCAGATCCTGGTTTGAGTTCACCTGTATTGCATAATAGCGTTGTATGCATTTACCCTCTGAGAATACAGTGTCACCGTGAGACCATACTGTGTGTTTACAGCCGTGGAGGGATTATTGATTTATAAATTTCAGGTTTTAAGATTTCACATTTATTCCAGGTGAGATCTTGAAACTGTATCTAGTGACAAAAAGTGTATTATATACCCCGGGGTGTCTGTTCTACCCTGTCACCCGTCCCAAGGGTCTTTCTCTCCCCCAGTTCGTCGATCAGCCCTCACACCCCTGTCATCCTGAGCTTTCGATTCCTATCTCCTCTCATCCTTCAGCCCGATACCCTTGACAGCCAGTCCCAGCCTCGATTGGGCCGTCACTCACAGGTAGTGGACAAAAAAAAACCAGCATCCCCTCTGTTGTTAAACCAAGACATCATCGAATCATATCGCACATGTCCCCCTTGCTGTTCTTCTTTAAATGCAACATATCCTCTCTGTGTGTTCCAACATATATCGGAACCTTCTGCACGCCGCATATTCTGTGGACAACTTCCTTCCCTGCCCGTACCCTTCCCTCCCCACCAGTGGTGAATTTGGCCTGCTGCCTTTGTAGGGCTCACTGCTGGGCCAGCTAATGATCCTAAATCACTCGAGCTGCATCTCTTTGTTACTTGACAGCATTTGTGGCTCCAAGTCTTCTGGCCAGGTATAGATCGCCCACATCCTAAGACTGGATGTATAAGACTGTTGAAAAGTATTTTCTGAATAGAATGACAATGATTTTCAATTAACCCAAGAAAAGGCTACATGCTTCACCATACATCACTGATTCAACAACTAAAAGGTCTTTGTCACTGGTCTTGAGAGTTTTTCTCTTCTCTGTAAAATTTATTTGGTTATAACATTGTTTACTTGCGAGATTTTTGCATTTAATATTTAAGCTGAGATGACAAAATCTAGAATAGATTGTTCCATTTTGCTCAAGGATGGAGGTTTTAGGGAACAATTTTTCAACTTGACGGAAATGCTCTGAAGAGAAAGTTCCGGACAAAATGTCTGATCAAAGTACTGCATTCCTTTGAAATTCAGCAGAGTGCTCCTGCAAACACATCCATCTGCTGCATTTGACTGGGTGGATTATAAATGCTACCACTGCCCTTAATGGCAGTCCAGAGCAAAAAGGTGACCCCCCCCCCCCAAGAAAAGATGGAATGCAAAGTGGAGACTCTTTTTGAATTATATTTCCTGGGCATTATTATGGTAAGTTTTGCAGGGTCTGTAGATGATCCCTGTATCCTGCCAAATGTTTGATTATTTCATCAGCTGAATATTCGAATACAATGACAGTCTATTGACTCTCTGGCCATCACAGAACAAGGTTAGACAAACAGATTATATACATTTCTTTACTTACTATGGCATATATAAAGTTCCTTTAACAGTAATTTAGATAAGCATTTGTAATATTTTTATAGCACATGTAATATTTATATTTGTCATATAAGTTGTCTTAATCTCTAATGTTTGAAAAGTTCAGTCTTTCAAAAGTGATTGAGTGGTTGGAAA
This sequence comes from Paramormyrops kingsleyae, assembly GCF_048594095.1. Lineage (NCBI taxonomy): Eukaryota > Metazoa > Chordata > Actinopteri > Osteoglossiformes > Mormyridae > Paramormyrops > Paramormyrops kingsleyae. The sequence goes on from NC_132801.1 coordinate 13,768,036, forward strand.
GCAAAATGAAAAAATATATTTATATACATAATTTAAAAAAAAAAAAAACATATTTTTTGAGGAATTTAAGCTGCCCTCCAGATGGATATTTTTGAGTTATAGAATATCCATATAATCCTCTTAATCTGTTTTGGTCCTTTTCCCCAGTGCACTTTTAAAAGAAAGTTGAATAAATGTGTTCATGGTTACCCTGTGTTTGCACATTTTAATCTATCAACACAGGTTTTGAAGCACTTTGCATTAAACAAACATCCAGCAGAGATAAGTAGTGTTAGAACAAAGCCCAGATGAGTGATGCCAAATCAGGCTGTTTTCGTATGAAATGATACTGATGTATGACACAGGTGTTCGGACAGTTCTCTAGTCTAACGCCCACCCCCCCACACGCTCCCCCCACCACAATGCACAAAACAAGGCTTGCCAGAAATATTCAAAGTGGTCCCCAGCCAGAACCATCTCCCTGCTAAACAACGATACAGAGCGTCACCTTTCCCACATCACAAAAAACACTCCGATAATCCAGAGATGGGAAACAGTCCATCTGTCTGCTTGTTCTTTCACTTTCATTGTGTGTTTTTGTCAATCAGTGTAGTTGATTGTGCAAAATAGGAAGCAAAATACTTTATAATCCTTTGACATGTATATGGATTCTACAGAACTATGAGGTTTTTATGAGGTCACATGATTTATTCATCCTAGGCAGCGGAGGGCACAAGGCTGTGATGCATACGCACACACAATCATACTCTGTGGGGACCCTAATCAGCCGAACTGCATATGTTTAGGCTAAGGGGGAAAACCTGCACACACACATGCACACACACACAGACCGTACACATATCTTTGTGGGGACCATCCATTCATTTCTATGGGCAAAACCCTAATCCCATCAATGACGACCTTAACCCCTATGCAACCCTAACCATAACCATAAGTAATCAAACAAAATCTTTTGGCATTTTTAGTTTTTTGATTGCGTTCACAGACTTTTATAAAATTTAATTGGTCCCCACAACATCAAAATAGCATTATGGGGATATTTGGTCCCCACAATAAAATGTATACCTGGACCACACACACACACACAGGTTTGTAATTATATCTTTGTGGGAAAAAATGTCCCCACAAGGTCAAAACATCACTACATTGTCGGGACATTTGAAACCCATAATGTAATACATACACGATTACACACACACAGTGGAGACGGGATTCAAACCCCCATCCCTGGAGGTGTGAGGCAACATTGATAGATTTTTTTTATTTTTTATTAATCTTAAAAATTAACAGCATAATCTTATTAAATGCAGTCCTACTAAAAATATATGCTTCTCTGTAGTGGAGAACATTTTAAAAGTAACTGTAATTAGTACAGAAATTTGAATTAAACATCTATATTAAAAATTATAAATTTCATAAAAATTATATATTTGAATAGTAAGTAAACAGGCATCTATACTGGAAAGGAACGTAATCAATGTGTGTAATATAATCAACATCCCATCCTCATTTAATTAGCGAGGAAATAACACCTTATAAATATGAATGAAATTAAAATAAAACCAAAAAAAAAAAAAACTACTGTATCAGTTTTACTGCCTGTCATTATTATGTTGCATTGGGTAGTGTAGTTGATACAAACACTTTAATTTCACATAGAAATAAATATATATTCACATTGCTAATGTTAAATCAGGTAGCCTGCTGGCATCCCATAAACAATGTTAGTTAGGAAACTTTCACCAGCATCACTGCGGATGAAGAACAGACAGAATCCACACTGGATTATCTCCTGAATCTGGAACGCTATGCAGGCCCAGCACCTGCCCCATCATTAACACAAATGTGAATCACTAAGAATGAACTGCTTAACTTTTTTGCTGTGAGGTAGATATGAATGTAGTATCTGTAGAAGACTGTAGTATGTCGTGTGGGATGTTTTCATGCAAGCACTCTGTGTCAGGTAGTGTTTGTTGTTCTGGTAGTATGGGTCCTTGCAGAGTTCGGCACAAGTTAAAAAATCTGAAAAATCTCTCATTCCTTGTATTTGTGTTTGCAAAAATTCAGTCTTTCTTATTATAAGACCAGGAGAGGATATGGATACCCTGGCCAGGGTGAACCAGGGCAAGTAGTCCTACATTTATTATATGTATTATATTATGAAACAGTTTTCTACTTCCTGATACTTTCCCCACTGCTGGAGGCAAACTTTGCTATACCCCAATAACTCTAATTAAGTCCCGCTTTCCTGTATGACACTGAGCCATTCGCTGTCACAACTGAAGCAATTCTTCTATTGTCCAATGGAAGTAAAAAAAAAAATCCTCGCTGCATGTTTCAGTGGCCCAGAAGGTATATAATTTCTTTCTTTGGGAGGTTTCTTTGTGCTTTTCAGTGCATACAGATTGTTTTCAGAGAAGGGCCATGGCAGGATAGGGCAAGGACACGGGGGGGGGGCTACAGTAAAGTGTGTTATTCAGAATTTAGAATTTGACTAATTTATGCTATTTAGAAGAAGGAATGCAATTCATAAATGAGCGTATAAATTCAGAAATAAGCATTAATAATTATGGACCACCAACCAACAGTCTTCAAAGTGATTCCAACCCAAGGACCCGAAATCACCTAAAATGTCTGGCTAAAATCCAGTTTTCATCAGCCCTCAGGATATTACAGGTACAAAATATAATAAATGCGTCCTCACTGTTTTTATGTTGGTGGTTCTTTCAATCCTCACTCAAGAAATGGGGTTTAAAGATTTGCTAAAAACAACAACAGGGGCTTCTTGAGCCTTGATGGACGGCATTAAAAGCATTTACTTGCCTCATTTACTATATCGGTCTTGATGCAGCCAGTGAAGTACTTAAATGTTTTCAGTCATGAACAGAGCAACAAATGGCCCTGGTAAGCTGCACATGAGCATCACTGAAAGCCATTAGCACGCTAGCTAGCTAGAGCCCTGTCAGTTCACGCCTAATCACCCTGACAGTGCAGGACACTGACCCACAGCGGCGTTCTCACCGGGCCCCTGGCTTTCCTACCTGTCACTTTCTAGAGCCTCATGGAAAAGACTGATCCTCCGCACATTGATCAAACACGCTGTTCCCCCCATAAGGAGTGGCACCACAATGCCTCCGTGACACTATTAAAACTGTATAAAACCAGACTCCTGTCAGGGCCACCTCAGACTGGCAGCCCCCATTCTGGACAGATGCGGGAAGGGATTCCGACAGCTTGGGTAATCAGTCACACAGTTAGTGCAGAGGAGTTATTTGACACAAACCTTTTGTTGGAATTATGAAGATGTTCTTGCCGTATAATAGTAGCTTCAGGATGGGAAATTCCATTCTGTGATTGGAAAAATTCCCCAACCAAAGCACAGAAATAAGAAATAAACTGCAGTAGTATGGTAAGTTGAGTGAGACCATTGTTTTGCTAGTATATGAGCCAGCCATGTTTGAAAGCATCTCCTTCTGGCAACTGATCCTCATAAAAAAGCCTCCAATGTCTGATTTCTGTGGCTGTTCGAAGAACGATGACAGACCTTACCGGTTAGTTTTCTATAATGGCAGGGTTAACTTTGCTCTCCAGCGTATTTTGTTTCCTACGAAGAGACTCTGTCAAGGCCTGCTGATTCCACATGCTTCTGTCTGCTCTGTTTATTTTCTACTTGTTTTCCAATGAGTGAACTTTCTCAGCTATCTGAGCCTGCCTGCTATGGGTCTCTCTCCACCACCCACACTCACACACAGCATAGAAATATGTAAATTACTAAATGCCAAGACATTTTTTATTCAACTGATAGTAAGGTTAGTGGCAAGGACACCCAGATGGTTTCTTCTGAATGGTTTCCTGAAAAAACTTAGTTTACTAGAAAAAAAGCAAGTAAAAAACAGAATGCAGGATATTTAAGGTAGAAAGAGAGCTAGTGTAACTGAAGTGTGCTTCTTCCAAACACATTACAAATACAGGTATCCACCGACTTGCCTCTGCATTTGGGACCAGGACCAATTTGAACAAATTCAGTAGTTATGGGGGGTAGTAGTTACAGGGAAAGACATTAGGTACAGTACTGTAATATACACACAGAACTCTACAGCAAATAATAATGTAAATATAACATTACAGAACTTCATAATAAAAAGTGGTACACCCGCTAATGTCCTACTACATCTGCTTTCAGGCTTTTCACTGTCAGTGCATTTAATTTACTATGGACCAGGGATGTAAATGTGATCAGAAATGACTCGATTATATACACTATATGGACAAAAGTATTGGGACACACCTCTTAATCACTGAATTCAAGCATTTCATTCAGACCCATTGCCACAAGTGTATACAATCAAACATCTAGACATGAAGCTAGGTTTGCAAATGTTTGTGAAAGAATGGGTCATTCTGAAGAGCTCAGTGAATTCAAGTGTGGTGCTGTCATAGGATGCCACCTGTCACACCCGGACAAGGGACCACGCCCCCTGGATAGAACAGCTGAAGCCACTCATGAGGATCTGCTCAGCACAGCATAAAAGGCGGTCAAACCCAGCAGGCCATGCGAAGTATTGTTGCCATTGTTCAAATGAGCCTTGCTAAGCGTGCTTTTGTTTTTTTGTCTCTCTCGCCTTCCCTGCCTGCCCTACCCGCCCTGTCTTCTTCGCCCGCCTGTCCCGGATCCCATGTCATCCCGAATCGTGCCTGTTCCTGCCTCTCGTCCTGCCCGTCCCCCTGTCTGGTGTGCCCTCGTAGGACTGACCACCCCGGCATTCGACCGTCCCGCTACGTCCCCAACTACGCCTCTTGCTTTCCCCTCTGATTTTGTCTGTCTTGGTTTGCCAATTAAACCCGTGATCTCCCGCAACCTGGGTTCCGTCTCCTATGTTCTGCCCCGGTCTGACACCACCTTCGCAGTGTCAGTTTGTGAAATTTCTTCCCTCCTAGATATTCCACTGTCATCTGTAAGTGGTATCATTGCAAAGTGGAAGCGTTTAGGAATAACAGAAACTCAGCCATGAAGTGGCAGACAACGTAAAGTAACAGCGTAGTCGCCGATTGCTGAAGTGCATAGTCTGTGAATGTCGCCAACACTCTGTTGACTCAATAACTGCAGAGTTCCAGACTTCCTCTGGCATTAACCCCAGCACAAAAACCGTATGCTGGGAGCTTCATGGAATGGGCTTCCATGACCGCATGCAAGCCTCACATCACCAAATGCAATCCAAGTATCAGATGGAGTGGTGTAAAGCACACCGCCACTGGACTCTGGAGCAGTGGAAATGTGTTCTGTAGAGCGACAAATCATGTTTCTCTGTCTGGTATTCTGATGGACAGGTCTGAGTTCAGAGAATGCCAGGAGGACATTACTTTTCTGATTGCATTGTGCCAACTGTAAAGTTTGGTGGAGGAGGGATAATGGTATGGGGTTGTTTTTTAGGGGCTGGGCTAGGCCCCTTAGGTCTAGTGAAGCGAACTCTCAATGCTTCAGCATACCAAGACATTTTGGACAATTCTATGCTTCCAACTTTGTGGGATCAGTTTTGGGAAGGCCCTTTTCTGTTCCAGCATGACTGTGCTCCAGTGCACAAAGCAAGGCCCATAAAGACATGGTTGACCGAGTTTGGTGCAGAAGAACTTGACTGGCCTGCACAGAGCCCTGACCTCAGCCCCATAAAATACCTTTGGGATGAACTAGTGTCATAATCGAGCAAGGAGCAGGGAAATCAGGATTGGGCACACGGAAATCCAAAACCGGGTTTAATCCCAGACGGAACACCACTACACAATAAAACAACGTCAATGACAGACCTGGTGAAACAGACTTGAACGTGGACTGAAATACACAAGACAAGCCGAAATAACAGGAAACAGGTGATCACAATCGGGGCAGCACACGTGGTTAATGAGGGGGCATGGCACCCACGAGGATCAGACGAGCTGGGCGTGACAACTAGAATGGAGATTGCGAGCCAGACCTTCAAAATTTTGTGTAAAGCCTTCCCAGAAGAGTGACAGCTGTTATGGCTGCAAAAGGGGGACCAACTGTTCATAATCTTTTAAAAAATCTATACCACATTCAGCATCGATAAAAAAAATAATTAAGATATAATGATTTCTTAGTTAGCATTACATTGTTATGGGAATTCTGCAGTTGCTTCAAATTTGAAGCAATATTTTATAGTGATTCACACACTTTACCTAAACATTTTATTTATTTCTCCAGAATAAAGAAGTCATCCATCTTTTTTATTACACACAGAGTACTTCCAGCCTCTGTCATGCTGTCAGTGGTATTTTTAAAGTCTGAACCAGTGTGTATTGCTATGGGGTCTCCCAGGGTTTTATATTTACATTTACTTGCTGAATTGCTGACAAATTGCTTTAACTGTTACTATACAGAGATTACCACAGCAAGGTGCAATGTTGTATTTTACCCTGTTGCGACTTCATTATAATAATGTAGATGTTATATGTGGCTTGGGAAAAATAAGTCAGCCCTATAAAGAAATGATTATCTATCCTGGGGTGGTGTGGTGGTGCAGTGGTTAGTGCTGCTGCCTCACAGCAAGAAGGTCCTGGATTTGGTCCTGGGTCCTTTCTGTGTGGAGTGTGTATGTTCTCCCCATGTTTGTGTGGGTTTCTGCCGGGGGCTCCATTCCTCCTATGGTCCAAAGATGTGCAGGATAGGTTGATTGGTGAGTCCAAATTGTCCCTTTGAGTGTGTGCACCCTGCAGTGTTTTGATTCCTGCCTGTGCCCATTGTTCCCAGGATAGGCTCCAGTCCCCCCACAACCCCAGTTGGGATTAAGCAGTTTCAGAAAATGGATGGATTATCCACTACTTATCCAATACAGGGTTCTCGGCAAATAACGATCACATATTTAATTTTATTAATACCAGAGGCCTAGGATATAATGACATGTTAGAGTCTGTGTCCATTCAACCCAGTCCTATGTTCTTGTTCCCTTTTAACCAGCAGGTGTCGCTGGTCATCCTACTGCCCCCCTCTCTGTCTTGTAGCCCTTCAGCCCCTCATGTTTCATGTCCTGGGCTAGTGGGTCAGTGGGTTGAGTGAGTGGTTTCAAAGCTGAGTCCTTCTAGTCATGAGTTCACCTTTTATTTAATATTTATTGGTTTGCTATTTTTCCTTTGTGCCTGTTTTTGTCTCTGGCTTGTGTCCTTCTTTTAGGTTTGCCCTGCTCGTGCTTTGTTTAATTTTGTTCACCTTAGACTTATGTTCCAAGTCTTCCCTAGTGTTGTTAACCCTTAGTGTTTGTTAAGGTTCCATAGCTTCTGTGCTTGTTAATTGTAAGTTACAGCATCTGTTGCTTGTTGTCCCGTGCCTTTGCAGATTGCTTGTTTTTGGTTATGTTCCACAGCTGCCCCTTGTTAGCCGTGTTATCTGTGTAGATTTAAGTGCCTGTCCTCATTCTGTTCTTTGTTCAGGCATTGTTTTTGTTACTCCATGTTAGTAGCTGTGGTTGTCTCCCAGGCTAGTTCCCAAAATTCTCTGTTTACATTGTGTTACTTTATGGTTACTCTTTAGTTAGTTCTTATTTTTCCCTGTTTTGTGATTGACCCCTCATGGTCCCATTATTTTCTGGTTCAGTTAATAAAGTCCTCTGTCTGTTGTGAGTTGCTCTGTGGATCATTCGCCTTTTCCTTCATGATGCCTAGCTGTAACATGACCTGAAAAAGGGTGAACCAGAATAATAATAACTATACTTTCAATACTGTATTATTGTGGCCTGGTTTTCCTCATACCTATCAAATATAACTTCTGCAGTTGCTGCTGGCAAGGAAGTTTCCTCTCCTTACGTGCTTACATGTGGGGTACCCCAAGGCTCAATATTAGGTCCAATTTTATTTACTGTATATATGCTCCCTCTGGGGCATATCATCTGGCAATATAACATTAAGTTTAACTGTTATGCTGATTACACTGGTATACAGTGATTTTGGTGCCAAGGATGACTGAACGGTTTTATATTAAGTTTATGGTGCTGATTAAGAGTATGACTTTGGTTTTGCCAGATTTGCTCTAGTTTCTGAGATATTTAATACTTAACGCAACACGTCTGAAAAGCATTCAGAATTGCAAGAATATTTTTATTTTAGTTATGACTAGTAAGTAAACAGTCTAACATCTTTTTGAAGTGTGGATGGTGGAGAAAGTGCTCAAAGCACTACATTTATTTTTCCACTCTGCACCAGCCAGAAGAGAGGACTTCACAGCTGCAACATCATCCTCAAGATTCCCTCTACCTTTCTGTGGCCATCGGTGGCTTGTAAATTTGCCAGCTGTCGAACTAGCATTGGAAGTCTGGCCCTCTATTGTGAAATATGTGGACGTGGTGAAGTCAAAATAGGTGAAAAATCCATTTTCTTTTGACTGCATTCGTGAAGCCTGAATGGATCCCCTTCTTCTGGCCAAACTACATTTTTTCATGGCCCTATCACGAGTATTTCAACCATTTCTGGCTAAATACCAGACAGGTGTTCCCATGATGCCCTTCCTTTGGAAGGACTTGGCAGATTTCATCTGGGTAAATATACACCACCACAGTAACAACAGCAATAAATGAACATGCAAACACGCACATGTGAACTTTACTCTAATTTAAGACTCTCCTTCAACGCTTCATCATTCATTTCATTACCTAAGACACTGTTAAAGAGTCCAAAAGCTATTGCATTTGTTATCACACACAAGTCGCATTGGGGGAATGCATTATCTTTATGGATGTCCATTATCTCAAAAACTAGAACCAATTCAGCAAAAGTAATGTGATTTTTGAATTCAGCACCCTCAAAATACCCTAAATCCATTCAAAAAATCTGTATGAACCCTGTATGAATGTAGCAGAAGCTTGGTCCGCATTGCCGGTAATAAGTCGGACGTGTTCCCAGTGCGGGTTGGGCTCCGCCAGGGCTGCCCTTTGTCATCGGTAATGTTTATAATATTTATGGACAGGATTTCTATACGCAGCCAGGGTGTTGAGGGTGTCCAGTTTGCTGGCCTCAGGATTGCCTCGCTGCTTTTTGCAGACGATGTCATCCTGTTGGGATCTCCAGCATGCACTGGGGCGGTTCGCAGCCGAGTGCGAAGCGGCAGGGATGAGGATTAGCACCTCCAAGTCTGAGACCATGGTTCTCAGCCGGAAACAGGCGGTTTGCCCTCTTCAGGTCGGGGAAGACATAATGCCTCAAGTGGAGGTATCTCGGGGTCTTGTTCACGAGTGAGGGTAGGTGAGATCGGGAGCCGAATAGACGAATCGGAGCGACGTCTACAGTTTTGCAGGCGCTTAACCGGTCCGTTGTGGCTAAGAAAGAACTGAGCCGAAAAGCAAAGCTCTCGATCTATTGGTCCATCTTCGTCCCTACACTCACCTATGGTCATGAGCTATGGGTAATGACCGAAAGAATGAGATCGCGAATACAGGCGGCCGAAATGAGGTTTCTCCGCAGGGTGTCTGGGCTCTCCCTTAGGGATATGGTGAGAAGTTCGGATATCCGGGAGGGCCTCAGAGTAGAACCGCTGCTTCTTCACGTCGAAAGGAGCCAGTTGAGGTGGTTTGTACATCTGGTGCGGATGCCTCCTGGGCGGCTACCCGGAGAGGTTTTCTGTGCATGTCCTACAGGGAGGAGGCCCCGGGGCAGACCCAGGACACGCTTGAGGGATTATATCCCCTCCTCGGGGTGTCCTCCCCGAGGAGCTGGTAGAGGTAGCTGGGGAGAGGGAGGTCTGGGTGTCTCTCCTGAAGCTGCTACCCCCGCGACCCGAACCTCGGATAAACGGCAGATAATGGATAGATGGACCTGAAATTTTTTTTTGTAGACCTGTGTTATTTACAGCCCACCCTACATTTGGATCCAAATAATGTGTCTAATTTATCAATTTATTTTTTAGTATTTTTGATGTGAGAAATTGGATGTTCTGTAATTTTCTTCAGCTTAACATTGATATAAGAGAGATTTTAGTAATTGGCCCAGAACGGAACATGGTTCATGTGAAGCAGGTTTAGGAGTCATTGGCATCAGTTTTAAACCAATGTCTAGGAACTAATGGGTACTTTTCGATTCCAGTTTAAACTTTGAATCTCATGTAAATAAACTGGTATTGTCTAGTTTTTATCAATTGTGGAATATTATAAAGGTTACAGCATCACTATCTTTTGAAGATACTGAACAGATCATTCATGCTTTTATTACATCTCACTTGGACTAAGTAATGTCTTCCTTACTACACTGAACAGCTCTTCTATTGCTCGTCAGCAGTTGGTAGAGAACGCTGCAGCTAGATTGCTCACAAGATCAAAGGCTCATGAACACGTGAATATTACCCCAATTTTGGCATCACTTCACTGGCTTCCAGTTCAATTCAGAATTTATTAAAAAATTTTATTAATCAATTTAAAGGCCTTGCATGATCTAGCTCCAGAGTAAGTACCTGAATTGCTAGTATCCCATCAAACAGGCAGACTTTTTTGACCATCTGGCCAAGGTTTACTTGCTGTTCCAAACTCCAGACTGAAAATCAAAGGTGATAAAACATTTGCTGTGATGGCTCCCAGATTTTGGAATGCCTTAACTCTGAGTTAACTCTGACCACTCCTCTGGTCATGGGTGACTTCAATGCGACCACTGGCACTGACAGGCCTGGCTATGAGGATTGTCTCGGTCCCCATGGGTCTGGAGACTGGGGTGAGAGTGGCTCCATGTTCCCTGACTCTGCGAAAGATCAGGGGCTGTGGATCACAGGATCCTGCTTCCAACGCCTTCAGCCTCATCATCGGACTTGGTACTTCAGTACTGGTGGTGTGTCGAAGGAGATCGATCACATCCTCATGGGCAGATGCTGGAGGCTTCTGCAGAACTGTAGGGTCTGTAATGGTAGCCCAGTTTGTGAATTCTGACCACAGATACTCCGTTGATACTCTGAAGATTCAGCTTAGATCCAGTAGGCTACCACCTACTAGGAGAATGAGGCTGGACTTAGCCAGACTCCAAAATCAAATTGTTTCTGATGAGTTTGCTCGCAGTTTGTGTGAGGAACTTGCAGACTTGGGTGCAACTGCTGACTCTAATATGATGTGGGAAACCTTACATGATAAGACCCTGAAGGTTGCCGAGGGTTGTGTTGATGTTGCCAGTGTTCTCAGAAGGAGGTCTGACAGGGCACCCTGGATATTATCGAGAGGAGTCGCAATGACTTAGTGGCAACTCCAGTCTGTACCGGGAACTGAGGAGGATGGCTGTGAGGGCTCTGATGGCATATAAAGAGGCATTTGTTGAATGAATCTTTGAGCAGGTGACACACCATCTGTGGTATAGTGACCCACGTCCTGCTTGAAGCATTATGCACATCTGAATTGGTTCCTTGAGGACTTGCAGTCAGGGCGGGTGATAGAACAGTCCTTATGGATGACACTGCAGTTGTGACCTGCTGGGCCAGCTACTTTGAGCAGTTGTTTAAAACTGACCTTCCAGCTAGGACACTGGACATCTCTGGGTCCACGATTCTTGCGGCTGATCCTCCAATCACCCAATCTCGCTGAGACTGCACAGGTGATGAATCAGCTGGGGGTAGGGAAGGCCACAGGGATCTGTGGTATCCGGGCTGAACTTCATCCATTGGTGAAGAAAGACTTACTGATCTTGACATTGCCAATGATGCTGTGATCTTAGCAGAGTCAATGGAGGCTCTGATCGGGACTCTCGAGAGACTGAGCGAGGAGTCTGAGTGCCTGGGTTTGCAGGTGGCCTGGATAATGACCAAGATCCAGGCATTTAATGACCTCTTAGGCACAGCCATCAGTAGTGTGTCTGTCTGCAGGGAGAATGTCGACCTTGTAGAGAGATTTACTTACCTTCGGCAGCGACATTCATGTCTCTGGTGACTATGAAGTCAGCAGACAGATTGGGAGAGCATGGGGGGTCATGAGGTTGCTGGAAAGAAGTGTATAGCGCTCCCAATATCTTTGCAAGAGGACGAAGGTCCAGGTTTTTAGAGTCCCGGAGCTCCCTGTCTTGCTGTATGGCTGTGAGACATGGACGCTATCTAGTGAGCTGAGATGAAGACTGGACTCCTTCGGTACTGTGTCTCTTCAGAGAATCCTTGGATACCACTGGTTTGACTTTGTGTCGAATGAGCGGTTGCTAGAGGAGTCCAGAATGAGGCACAGTACCTGCATTGTAAGGGTCAGTTACGGCACTACGGCCATGTGGCGCGTTGATCCGGCTCACAGGATCCTCATTGCTGAGGACTCAAGCGGCTGGACCAGGCCAAGGGGATGCCCATGTAACAACTGGCTGCAACAGATGGATGGCCTTCTCCGGAGGGTGGGACTGGACTGTGTGTCTGCCTGGGGGGTCGCCTCCCAGGATCCCGAGCAGCACCAGTGCATGCTCCCCAACCTGACCTGAGCTGACCTTGTCCAGTTCTCATCTCTGATTCTATTTTGTGCCTAAAATTTTATTTGATTGTAAGTTTTACTATGCATCTGCTGGTGCATTCCAAACTAAATCTCATTGTACTTACAACAACAATAAAGCATCTTTATCTTATCTTTATTTATTGTAGTGCATTCCACCTGTTGCCTGTTGCCATGCTTGGCTGTTTGATTGGTTGTTCTTGATTATTCACACCTGCCCTTTGTTAGTCCTCAGTATCAGTGTATTTAAGTGCCTGCTTTTGTCAGTTTCTGTGATTTGGTCTGTGAGTATTATGCTGCCTGTCTTCATAGTTCCTGTATTACCCATGGTCCTATGTAGGTTTATTTATGATTTAGTTTGTAGTGTTTTCCCCATATGTCTGACTCCTTGTGGTCTTTGTTGTTTTTTTTTTTTTTGCTAGTTGTTCCCAGTGTGATTGGTTAATTCTGTTCCTAATAAACCTCTCTGTCTTGGAGCTGCTAGTGGATCATCACTTCATTCTGCCTGAACTATGCCCCATGGCCATAACAGTAAATATAGATCAGACTGTACTGTAGTTTTAATCCAGTTTAATCTTTTAACTTTTCAGAAGTCAAAACCATGATGCCACACATTAATACAACAAAAGTCATTTTAAAAAGGACAGCAATGTACCTTAAACATGATTGACAACACAAGTCACTGCCTTGATCCAGGTGACCCTAATTATTCCTAGGAAGATGGTGTAATAAGGACAAGCTGTGCTGAGGCATTTGATAGCACAGGGATCAATTGTTTTAGAAAAGTATTGCAACTATGTTTTGAAGACATCTTGTTACAAACTGATATGATTACATCATCAGGCTTTGTTCTTATACTTATTAAATATGGCTAATATATTAGATTAAATTTGATCTGTTTCTAATTAAGCAGTGCTAAACCTAATTAAATGTCACCATTAGCTAAATCAAACAATTGAATTATAGCTTTTAATAGTAATTGTTTAATTAACAACTGCATTGCTGATGTCTTTTTTTTTTGTCATTATTATAGTGCATGTGAAATGACCGGGTTGTAGTACTCAAGTCACATTTTTGTGTAACCCTGATTCTGACTCAACGCATACACTATATTGCCAAAAGTATTGGGACGCCCCTCCAAATCATTGAATTCAGGTGTTCCAATCACTTCCATAACCACAGATGTATAAAATCAAGCACCTAGGCATGCAGACTGTTTCTGCAAACAATTGCAAAAGAATGAGTTGCTCTCAGGAGCTTAGTGATTCCAAGCGTGGTACCGTGATAGGATGTCGCCTGTGCAATAAGGCTATTCGTGAAATTTCCTCGCTGCTAAATATACCACGGTCAGCTGTTAGTAGTATTATAACAAAGTGCAAGCAATAAGGAACAACAGCAACTCAGCCACGAAGTGTTAAGCGACATAAAATCACAGAGCAGGGACAACGCATGCTGAGGCGCGCAGTGTGCAGAAGTCGCCAACTCTCTGCAGAGTTAATAGCTACTGACCTCCAAATTTCGTGTGGCCTTCAGATTAATTGAAGAACAGCGCATAGAGAACTTCATGGAATGGGATTCCATGGCCGAGCATCTGCGTCCAAGTCTTACATCACCAAGTGCCATGCAAAGCGTTGGGTGCAGTGGTGTAGAGCACGCTGCCACTGGACTCTAGAGCAGTGGAGACATGTTCTCTGGAGTGACAAATCATGCTTCTCTGTCTGGCAATCTGATGGACGAGTCTGGGTTTGGCAGTTGCCAGGAGAACAGTACTTGCCTGACTACATTGTGTCAAGTGTAAAGTTTGGTGGAAGGGGGATTATGGTGTGGAGTTGCTTTTCCAGGATTGGGCTTAGTGAAAGGAGCTCTTAAGGCTGCAGCATTCTAAGCTGTTTTGGACAATTTCATGCTCCCAACTTTGTGGGAACAGTTTGGGGATGGCCCCTTCCTGTTCCAGCATGACTGCGCTCCAGTGCACAAAGCAAGGTCCATAAGGACATGGATGAGTGAGTCTAGTGTGGAGGAACTTGACTGGCCTCCACAGAGCCCTGACCCCTACCTGATAGAACACCTTTGGGATGAATTAGAGCGGAGACTGCAAGCCAGACCTTCTCATCCAGCATCATTGCCTGACCTCACAAATGCTCTCCTGGAAGAATAGTCAAAAATTCCCATAAACACATTCTTAAACTTTGTGGACATCCTTACCAGAAGAGTTGAAGATGTTATAGCTGCAAAGGGTGGCCCGACTCCATATTAAAACCTTAAGAATGGGATGTCATTAAAGTTCATACAGTATGTGTGTAAATGCAGGTGTCCCAATACTTTTGGCAATATGGTGTAGGTGACTTGGATTTGCACTTGGGAGTTAGTTTCATGACTTGGGCTTGGATTGGGTTGTTTGTGATTTGTAATCTTGAAAAGACATCTACAGTCAGAATTATGAATTTTCATTGAATTTTAAAATGTTAAAATCTACTAACCTAAAATGTGTATCTATCAATGCTTATTAAGGGTGGGGGAATTGATTCGGTTGCAGATTAGATTGCCATGAGAATAGGATACTGTAATTATGTTGGTAATTACTGTATGCCCAATTGCACACTGCCAGATATTTTTATAGGACAAGTGAATCTCATGTGGCGCTAACATGAATGAGCCAGTGTTGCAAAAACCTTTACTGCACCATCTTCAATTTAAATCCAGAGTTTGGATTCTATAAGGTAAACGAACACCTAGACATGAGTACAGCTATCTGCTTGCGTTCATGGTTTGGTGCAGTTTCGGTATAGCAGGGAAACAGAATTTAATTTGAAACTATTTATTATTAAAACTGCAAACATAATTAGGAACAATGGCAATGTGTCTGTCGATATGTCTGAATAACAAAACTTAAGACATGTTCATTTGTGAAATAAAAACAAATATGTAAAATAAAAAAATAATCAAAAATAAGACTGCATCATAACAATCCCATGCTCTCTACTACCGAGTATGGTTGCATATCTAGCCAAATTTTTTTTTCTTTATCTTTTTTAGGTCTCTGCTAATTTCCACCACTAATGCTTAGCCTGATTGTGGCAGATGTCACGTTCATGCTTCCCAGTCCCCCCACCCGAATGTTATAATAAGTTGTTGTGCTAGCACAGTGTTGAATACCGGACACACTATTAAATAGTGTCAGATTTTGGACTCTATGACAGCATATTCTATTGTTCCAAATTGTTTTGTGCCCCTGTCACAAAGGGGCCCTTGGAATCATCCAAACTTCCCGCCCTTTGCAGTGCCTCTGTCACAAAGGGGTTCTTGGAATCGTCCTAACTTTCCGTCCCTTTACAGTGTCCCTGTCAACTGACATGCAATACTGTTACAAATAGTTCTTTCCTAGTTATCACATTTCTGGTGAACACTAAGGGAATATTAAAATCTAAATTCATTAAATCAACATTTTGATAAAACCAGTAAACTTATTAGATTTGTCTGTGTGTTTGTACATTTATTTTTGTCAGGGTCAGCACCTGTTTGTCTCAGTCTTGCGTCTTCTCCCCATTTAGCCAGCAGGTGTCGCTGGCCATCCTGTCCTCCCTGTTGTCATTCTGTAGTGTTTCCCCTTGTTCTCCATCAGCCGCATGGCTCAACAAGCTGAGTATGCGGCTGCCTGTTAACATGGATACACTTATCCCTTGCTGATAAACATAATCTAATTGCACTACATTCACATAAAATATTACAATTTCCGAAATCAGTCAGTAAATATTAAGAGGGATATGTGTATTTTTCTAATCCTGTATTGTTATAAACTATATTACTATACTGCAGAAAGGCAGAAAAATCATTAACTGTCTCAAATGAATTAGCAACATAATTTTTAAATTATTAGAAATAGCATTATTTTATCAATATGTAATTTCATATGAAAATAAATTATTGAATTAAATACATTGTATTGACCTAGTATAACTGTAGCTGTAATATATAAAATTATACATGTTAAAAAACTAAACTAACTATGTCTGAGAAGTGAAAAATAATTAGTAAGCTGATGTTAGATAAGGAAATCTTTCACAAAACGTCATGTGTCATATTGTGAAAATGCACTATACAAATAAAATTGAATTCCATGTTTTTTCAGTTAACAAGCATTGGTGATTTGCTATTGAGATTTACTATAAATATGTCAGAGTAGCATTGCATCCATCTGCAAAAATATGGAAGCCTCTCAGTATTTAACAGGCTGATAATCAACTCATTTTATCCCAAGTCTGAGTCATGAGTCATGCGTGGTTGAGTGCAAATCCAAGTATGAGTCATCTGTGCTCCAGTCCAAGGCATCTGTACTCAAGTCCAAGTCCGAGTAATCTGTACCCAAGTCCGAGTAATCTGTACCCAAGTCCAAGTAATCTGTACCAAAGTCTGAGTAATCTGTACTCAAGTCCAAGTCATGACAACATAAGTCCAAGTCCCAGTCATTATATGCAAAACTGTTATGGACGATCAGCAAGGAACGGGGAAACACGAGCAGGAGTCATGAAATCGGCCAAACAAAGGGTTTAATTTAAGAAAACACACTTAAGAACACATCACGACGTCACACAACGTTAATGACCCCTTCTGTTCCCGTGAGCCGCAGGTGGGTCGTCCACAGGGGGGGAACTATGACAATAAAAACCAAGGAATACAGAATCTAAAACTGGGGGAATAAGAAAGATGGGTAAAACACAACCAAAGCACAAAGCAAGAAACCAAAACAGAAAACAAACTCACAGGAACTAGAAAAACTGATGAAACCAATGAAACACTAGGGAGCAAAATCCAAAAATTGAGGAGGTGGGATTCAAACACACAGAGAGGTTAAATGTTGCTATGCTCATCTATTTCCCTAAGGCTCACAAACTAATCATTGTGACTCACCTTGCACGCCCCCAGAATCAAACTTCTACAGGGTCTCTGGAAAAATGCAGGTCTCTTAAAAAACTAGATTGCTGTATCTAGACTCTTTCTCAGTCTATATCTAGGCTCCTTTCCATTTTCTTCTGTATTAAAACTTTGATTCAGATAAGACTGGATAATTATATTATTAGGTTTTCTAATGTTTCTTCAGATCATTTCACCATATAGCCACCCCACCAACCATTCATCCATCCAGTTTCAACCGGTTATCCTAGTCAGGGCTGTGGGGGTGCCTGGAGCCTGTCCCAGACAGTTAATTGTATATTACACTATACATTTACCCACACGACACATTTTAATACAGCTGAAAAATTATAGCAAGTGCTCGTGATGCATTCAATCAAGCTTAATCAAGGATGACTAATGAAGTCATCTGTATGGAAAGCCAGGGTTCGCAGTGGGATACCAGGAGCGTGAAACCCTGACAAATGTCATCAGTGTTTATTTCCAGAAGAGAGAGGGAAATATGCTAAAACTAAGTCAAAGCAATCATAAGAAATGGTGAAGAAAGCAGCAAACTTTTTAGATGCGATGTTGAATTTTGAGTCTGATATAACTAATGGTTCAGTAAAGGGGTGGAGATTCTGTAGCGATATACATTCGGGCTCATCTACACACACTGGAACTTAAAGAGCATGAAGAGCCTAATTAATCTGTCAGGTGATTGATTTCCTGACCCTAAATTCCTATCCTAGATCTCCATTCCTTTATTTTCTCAACTTTATCCACGACATTAACCCTCTGATAGTAATAAATTAGCGGTCATTTTTCCACTTTTATATTATAGTGTTGCAGGTTCCCAAACTGGTTAAATCTAAATTGGTTACACTCTAGTTCATGTTTCCTTCAATAATCATCAACTTCCCTCAAAGTCCCCGAAGTTGGCTCTGGAGGAGAAAAGGTTGCTGGTTGCACTTGAGAGTCGGCTCTTGTCAGAATGAGTCACCATAATTGTGAGTGAGGACGACACCAGCCGCCAACGATGTCACCGCTCCTCGCTTGCTGCTGCATGGGCCCCGGAGTGTGGCGTGACCAGGAGCCGTACCGAGCCCCCCCTCCACTGCCATTAATTCAAAGGGAAAATGTTTTACATTATTCATTAAATCCATTTTCCCCTTGGATCCTTTACAGAAAAAAACCCTTGTTATGGAACAAATGTGACCCCCCCCCCACCAGGTACAGCTTATATTGAGATGTCCAGTCCTCTGGCACAATAGACAACGAAACAAGGACAAAAAGAAAAGAACATCACCAAAGAAGTCCTCCCTCCCCCAAAAAGGAGAAATGAGATGCTTCTGCCTCCTGAAAGAGAAGATCTGAAGCAAACAAAAACAGCTCTGAAAATGAATAAATTACCAGCCAAGTCCAAAGTGAAACCCTGACCGTGGGACTGTGGTTATACCTGTTAATAAGGCCGGATTCCTTATGTGCTTTTTGGTGTCCTGCCTCTGGCATTCGCCATTTACAGCTGCAATTTTAACTTTAATTACTCTGAGAAATCACCATCGCAGGGGTCATATTTATAATTAACATTGAAATATCAGGTTAAATCTGCCTAACTGGCTTTACAACTTTTTTGTAGAACTTTCAGAATCTGGGTTTTATGTTACCATTGCAATTTACACAAACTTTCAGAATAAAATCAGTAGATGTTGATATTACAATGTCACAGTGTCCAGCAAAGGACTGACATCATGGACCTTTGTTTAACTTATCCTTATTCTTATGACATTGGTTAAGAATACTAACCTAGATATTAGGAGGTGAAAGACTGAGGAAGGAAATTTAAATAAAATGAACATCATGCTATTTTTACGCAATACAATTCAAGAGTTGAGGAAATTGAGGTCAAATACCTTGCTAAAGCATTGACTTCAACAACAGCCCCAATGCTTAACGACCACATTATTTGCTAGCTTGTGAAGATTACTGCACAACAAAAGGCCCAGCATAGAAATTGCAGTATATATGCGTCCATCCATTCTTCTAGCTCTCATATGTACCCTGGGGTCAAATTGACCCCAAAGCCACATGTCTAGTGACTTCTCATAGTAATATAATTATTGTGTGTAAGAACTAGCCACTTATGCTGGTCAGTGCCATGGGGATTACCAGTGAGAAGTCTACAGTTAGAATGTTGTGTATTGTCATGTTATGCCAGTTTATATATTTTCGAATGTGCCTACAGCGTTGCGGAAGAGAAAGAGCAGAAATGGAAACAGGAAACATAAAGGTCCTTTGGAAAACAAGCACCATGCTGAGCAAAATGCATGAAAGGCTTTACTTCAGTGACATAAGGGGCCACTGCTGCGTCTCAGTGGACGTGCTGACGGGCAGCTCGCATGGACCGTCAGCAGCCAGGCCAGCACATAGCCAGGGACTCGCAGACCCTGTCCTTCTGTGCATGAAAAATATGCCCATAAAAGCAGGCCTGGCAAAACAGCTGTCACTGTCATCGCGAGAGATCTCCAGCAGTCATTATGGAAGCGAGCGCTTTCAGGTAAATTTGCTGCAACCTTGGACGCGACTTAAGCTCTGGCCCTGCCGTAAGAACGGCTAGTCTTGAGATATATCAGTGATGCTGGAGCTCATCAGGACACACTGGCATTAATGACATTACATAAAATCATCATACAAGGCGAATATAAAATTTTCATGCAACTAACAGGTGGCAATGTACGCTACCAGTCAAAAGCTTTTGCATATGAGATTTTACGTTACTCACTTAACATTTACTAAAAATATAGTCATTATTCTTTGACTATAAAAAATTGTAGTTTTTATAGTATGTTCACCATTTCAGTACCTCTATTAACAAGTGAATGTGGTTACACGTAAAAGATACTGGTACACAAATTAGCATATATTAACAGTTGAACTAATGCCTGAGTCATGATGAGTTAATGCATTCACTAATGATTAGAACATTGGTTAATACTGAAGCATATACCTTAATTACCTAACAAATCATATATAAATAAACATTAGTAAGTGGCATTGTTAACTACTAATGCATTCATGACTCACTTTAATAATTAAGTATTATTATTAATAGTGTACTATCTACAGGGTCGGGCTTCTGGTTTTTGCGCCCCCCCCCCCCCCCCCCCACATAGTACATTTTAAGTTAAAGCCAGCATTTTGAAATTCTCTGTAAACAGGATTTCTTCAAATTAATTTGTTAAACTGGCTAAATTAAATGAGATTGGGATATAGGTATAAATAAATCTACACAGAAACCTTTAACATATTTTTATTTTATAAAAAAAACATATGAAAGATAGCTAGCTGTAGCAAGCATTTTGTAAGCCTAATCATAGTTATTTGCCAGAGCCATAATCAATTATAAGCAACAAAGAAACATTTCTGTGGTTTTGTGACTCCACAATAATGCAGTTTTCTGTCCAGGTCAGCTGGGGACAATTTAATTTCACCTTCAATTATCCTATGGCATTGAATAGGAATGCCCTGTGGTCAAAAGTGAAGAAAATAATATGGCATTGAATTATGGTTGAATTCATACTTATTCACATGATGCAAAAAGAAATCAATTTGAATAGAGCCTTGCTGTGTTCTGCTGCATGCACAAATCCAATCAAGACATTGTCTCTAAAGAAGAAAAATAGAATATTTCATTTAAAATAATTTAGAAAGTATTTTCCAGAAATCTAAAATTCTAAACTCAGAAATAAAACAGAAGTAAATTAAAATATCTTCTGGATGAGTTGGACTTAATTGTAGTGTACTACCACCATCCGCTTCATACTTCTGGAATGTGTTTGTCACGGCCAGAGAGAGAATAGCACATCTAAGTTACAATCAAACTGCATCTGAAATTTCCAGAACACCAAAAGGTATTTCACGATTTTCTATTTTTATGTAGCCAGTAGGCTTATTTAATGTCATATATAAGCTTAAATAAATACCCATGGAAGAAGAATAGATGCTTGATGTGACATCTAACAATAACTGGCAGCATTTCCTTTAAACAAAGGAATCAAGAGGGAGTCGGTGCTGTCAATGTGTCACAAGAGCACAAAAACAAAAACATGGATTAATGGGAAATAAGAACCACAGTGACAACTTGATTACATTCTGTTTTACAGTTCTATATATTCTTAAAGATAATGCACAATAAAACTGGATTGTCCTAAGTGCATTAGATGCTTACCATAGAAGCACAGGCCATTCGCTTCTCTCATGGTGACATAAAGGAATCCACCACAAGGATTCTCAGTGTTTGTAGAGCCTTGGTAGGTCTGTATCAAGTGCTTCTTAAGCACAGCTCATGTTGCCGTTACACGCTCTCCTTCAGTCTCCACTCCAAACCTCTACTGGGAGATAGTAGAGGTTCGAATAGTAAATATAAGCTGATCAAAATATTCCCAAGTGTTTTCACAGGTAAAATTAATGCTCATAACCCACAGTCCCGGTCTGTGACTAGCCATATTCACAGTAATGGAAGCCGCAACAGAGATGCTCATGAACAGACAGAATTACATAAGAACATAAGAAATTTACGAACGAATTAAGTGTATAAATTAGCGAATGCCTCCCTAGCATTACATTGTGGCCCCTTTTCTTCATCCAAAATGTGTCACTTCATTAGGTCATGCACTCAACAAGATGCTGATAAATTTTCAAATGAATGCTGGCTCATGTTGACTGGAGAGACCCAACAGACTTTTATGCACTCAAACAGCAAATCTGGCACCTAACATCATTTGTAACGTCCGGGAACCAGGGAAGAGACAGACGTGACACATTCTCCATTTGTCACTTAAATCTTTCTTTTTGTTCATTCTCCTTCACATACACAGTCTGTGTTTCTATTCTTCCAAGCAGTACCGGTTTTAGCTAACGTGGCGCCCTAGGCGAGCATCACCGCCGGCGCCCCACGTCCGAGAGAAAGTGAAATTGACAGGCAAATGAGTGTCCTCTCAGAAGTTGGCGCCCTAGGCGACCGCCTATGTTGCGTATAGGATTGACCGGTCCTGCTTCCAAGCCTTACAAATCAGCCGCTCCCTTTTCACCTACACTGATTAAAATGAACTTAACAGGAAAAAGCACGTTTCCTCAATGTTTCATACACTCACTGTATGTATGAAGGCATGGATTTCTCCTACGGACATCATCGTTTCCACTTGTGGAGATCCACCAAGTTCTTAGAGCAGACTTCCAGGCTTCAGCATAATCCCTGTGCCTGCAGCCCTCGTTCGTATCCACTTACTGATACCTCTCCAGTTTTTGTTACGTTCTTTGTCAGCTCCTGCCTATGTGCAGTTGTGCATAAGACAAGGGCATCCGCACAACAAAACAGGCTGCAGTGGATGAGTCTGAGTTCACATGGCTAGCACGCACTCACATAGGACAGTGGTAACCTGGTTACAACTAAACCTCCACTGTGTTTAATCAGCCATTAATCAGCGATTCAGGTTTTTATTGTTGTTTGGGCATGAGATCTAGGGTCAGATATGTCTGAGCATGATGACTGCTATTCCAGTAATATGTTTTAGCGCAAATTCTTTAAAACTGTTTATTTCATCAGAACACAACTTGTAGACGGGAATTCCTTTTCAATGAAATATAAAAAATGAAATGCACTTATCTGAATAATTTTATATTTGCTGTTCTTGGAATTATTATTAACGGGGAGGATAATTCACAGTAAACATTTTCACATCATTTTATGGTAAGTGTAAAGCCATTGTAAAGTATAACATATTCATAATGTATAAAATAAACACTTTAACCCTTATACCCAACTGGAAAAGCATTGATTTCCAGGCAGTTTAATTCCTGACGGGAAAGAAGTGATTAATTTGAATGAAACTCAAATCCACGTGAGTTCCCTTTAATCTGCTTTTAATCTGCTAATCTGAGTCCTTAAACTGCAGCTACAAACGGCTGTGGCAAATTCATGGGAAACAGCTTGTGGATTGTAGGTAACATCCCCGCATCAGATACACATGCAGCGCATGTGGTAAATTTACCCCCGGGTGTGTGGCCTTGGTTTCCCCATGAAGTCACACACTGAGGATTTATGACGCACAGGGCTGAGAGGAGAGATGCCAGGATGAAAATAAGAAACTGAGGTCTGCATCACGTTTAATGGGATAACTGGACTCTCGCTCCGAGCACCTTAATACCTGCAGGAGGGAACCATTGCGTTGTAGGGGGGAACTGTCCGATGAAATTAGGGGGATGATGGGCATTTTCAAAAAGAAATAAATCCAACGCAGACCGCAGTAGTGATGGTAAAGCTTTTTATATAAAAGCGATCCAAATTGAGGTGTAATTGATGCGGACAAGCTGCTTTGAAGCGATATAAATTGTATTGCCTGTCATTTCCTGTTAATCTTTTCCACACCCCCAATAAAGCCGGAGAGCTGGATGCTAAAACATGGGCTCCCCTGAGGAGATTATTTGGCTCATGTTACTTTGAACACTTTGGACCATCACACACCTAATTGCAAAGTGTGGATGCCCCACCGCCACCGGCATTTCTAAACAAACAAGATGAGATGTACTGGTCAGAGCCCCGAAACGCCATGTGCTGTTCAGGAGGCCGAATGTAGGCTTTATGGTCCGGATGGCAGGACTGCAAAGGCCTGTGTAATGCGAATCAGGTTTGGCTTCATTCTCTAGCTGAACAGCACCACGTCATCACTTTGTAATGCCCTTGTAGCACAGAGTACGGTTTTCCAAAACCAAAGTAATAACGCACTCAGCGTGGAGCCTGTGATTTTTATTTTTTTTTCTGAAGTGTGAATCTTTATTAATTCTAATTAGTTATGCCAAAATACTGTGTCCTGTGAAGTGGTATAGAACCCAGACAGAAACTGACCATCCTTCGCATTCACTGGGTAGCAGAGCAACAGACAACTCGTTTATCATTTCCTGTAGGTGCACAAGAAGCAATTACTTATTAAGCTTCTACAGTTTATATTGAATACTAGGGCTGGGCGATAAATCGATAAAATATCACATTGTTATTATAAACATTCATATTGCCATCAGTTTGAATATCGCCGGTATCGTGGTATAGCCTAAATTTTTTTCCATATCACCCAGCCATATTGAATACATATGAAATTTCAGTGGTCCATCATACATTCCCTGCTTTAGTGTCGTAAGAGTGGGGCTTGTGAGTGTGGTTTACTGACATGAATAAGGAGGGCTAATATTCGCAGTACAACATCGTCTTTGAATTTTTTGTTCCTGTTACATGTATTTTAAGTCAACTCATTACTTATCGCACTAAACTTTGATCACATACCACACATATTTAACATTTATAAGTTAAGGCTTCAAGCAGTTATACAGATTTAAGTCATGAAGATGAGAAAAGCTAAAAGCAGGAGGCAAGTGAGGAGTTAAATAAGTCAGTGAGTTATACTCACAGCAATAAAGATTCAGTTCCAAATTCCAGGGAAGAACTAATTCATTCACTGCACATCCAGCTATATTGTAGTGTCAAGTGTCTGTTTTGGATAAAATCATTTTCAAATCAACTGTAATATAACAAATTTGTTTCAAAGCAGTGTTACCATCTGGTACTCATGGGGGAAACCATGGAAAGTTTATGTTCTGTCTACTTAGAAATTACTGGAATCGACAATGTGATTCTTGTATTATGTGGTTATTGACTGGGAAAGATTTTCTGACTGATTACAGTGTCTCCTTTCTGGAAGAATGACAGTTATGTTCCACTGGGGTAACCCACTGGCAAACAATGTAGTTAATTTGCATCATGTACATCCATCAGCAGTTTACAAAAATGTTTTATGAAAATCTTCCCTGCAGACCATTCCTAGATTATCTCAGCAACTTAATTTGGGGGTTAAAGCTGCTTAAGCTAATCAGCTAACCTGAGTGCAGCCTTCACTTGATTGGATGAGCAGCTGGATCATTAGAATCATGGGGAGTATAAGGACAGGTCTGAGGGTGCTGAATAGCCACACTCAGGAACACGTCTCACTGCAGAGATATCCTGATCTGGAACTGCTGGCGAAAAATTACAGAGCATTAAATCCCTGTCCTCTATTTGCCCCCCTCTACCCCCTGAGAGCAACCTCCCTTGCAGTCCAGTCTGACCTGGCCGAATATGTTCAATCCTCTGATCCTACCTCTTGCTGAGTCCACGTACCTGTGGCATGGAATATGACTGCTGTCCCTTTCCCTAATTCAGCACTCAAGCACTTCCTCCAGCTGAGATAATCTCCGTTAAGCCATCTGCACTGTCATCTCCCTGCAGCCGGTTCTCTCCCGTCTGACAGTGCGATCTGTAATGGCTTAATATCCCAAAAACTGCCATTTAGGGAAAGATATATCCTGAATGTGTGAAATTAAAAGCCCATCCTAACTTTTCCTCGCTGAACAAGTACCCTGAGAATATCACAGGAGCAGGAAGCTTCATTAAAAAGAGTCAAGTTTGTCAGTGTGTAGGATGGTTCAACAATCGGTGCAGATGGTAAATGGCTTCATGACTATTTCTTATGAATGTGCCAATCTATGGTGTTAGATTATTTCACAAAAATTTTGTATAGATTCAGAACTCAATATAGCTACGGCTGGAACTGTGATGTCACAGCTCCCCCTAGACTATGGTATCAACAATGTCATTACAACAACAGATCCCCTCAGACATCAGTCACAACAAAGTCACTACAGAACATGTTTCTGCCAAAGGCTTGGGGGGGGGATGTGTGTACGGTGACAGCTGGAGGGATTTGGACTGGATAGACCTACAGAAAGACAAAGGCCAACAGCCTTTTCGCATGTTGAATCTGTTTTGGGATTTTCGTGGGCTACTATGCCATGACAGATCGTTCATATTTTCTCAAGAGCAATTTTCTGAAGAGCCGTGACATAAGATGTCAACAAGACAAACTCTGCAATTAGAGATGTCTGAGGCAAGTGAGTTAAACGTCTGCCACTCATTTACAATCCAAATTAATTGTATTGAATAATATCTTACATCTCTGCCTATACTGTAAAGCCTTTGTTGTGTGTAGAGAAATCACTCCAACCTGGAACCAGGGGAATTGCCAAGTGGAGGCATTTCCAGGAAAAGTTAGGGAGAGTTCTGGTGACTCCAAGTATTAAAAGATGCCACCACCTTCTTTGAAATCCTAAAAATGTGGCTGTTAATCCTTCCACCCATCCATCCAAGTGACTGTTCATTTAATCTAAAAATCTCCTTGAATTTGTGATGTTTCTGAAATAAACGGTCATTTGAATTCTTTTCTGCTTTTTTTTCCACTGCTGATAAAGCTGGCAAGCTCCAGTATGTAAACATCCAGGCCTAAGACATAAGCAGTGCCAGGGCTGTTTGAGGTTAATCTAAGCATAATGCAGTTTGCTTTTCAATGCAGCCTATTGCTACCACTGGCCCAGCAACATTTTGAAAAGCTGTTGCAGTGAAGTCAGTCCACTTATCCAGACAAGAATACTAAAAGTGTATTTTTAATCCCTTTGATTCCACTGGGCCACAGCTGCTTTTGTTTTGTGCTTCTCAGCTTCTGAGGCTGTTAATCCTAAAGGAGCCTCAGATTTGGGACCTGAGTTGAGGTTGCAAATAATATTTGAGTTTAAGATGTGGTTAGGATTCATATTATATTTAGGACTACAATTATGGTTCCAATTAACAGAATTAGAGTGTGTATTATGGTTAAGGGAGTGGTTACCAAATGGCAGACTCCAGTCAAGGTTAGGGTTAGCACTAGGACTATGAGTGACATTACGATTAGCATCAGTGTCAGTGTTACAGTTAATACCCTTTCTTAATCTAATTCTTATGTTTAGGATTAGGATTATGTTTCATGCTGGTATGTTTAGTATTGAGGGTTCTTGGGTTCAGTCCAAAGGAATGCTTGTAGGTGGGCCTCAGGATCCACCAGGGCCACATTGACTTCTGGGGGCCACTGAACCAAAGCTGGAAGGAACTTGAGTCCATATGAAGGCCACGTGGAGCATCAGTGATGCCTATTGACCCCTGAATTGAAGTCGGGAGGAACACACCTTGAGTCTGAATGAATGTCAGAAGGTTACCCTTGACAGACCACCATAGGCCCTAGTGACCCCTATTGGCCCCTGGGAGCCCCCATCCAAAGTTGGAACAAACCTGCCTTGAGCCCAAATGATTGATAGGAGGTGGCCCTCAAGGGCCTGCCTGGGGCCCCAATGAATATTATTGGCCCCTAAAGGGCCCTGAACAGAAGTTGATGTTAACCCTAATACTAAATCTAAGGGTGTTTTTACATATAGCCCAAACTCAGTCCTATGTAGTCCAGAAAGTGGGTCAAGAGAAACAGACCTCGGTTCTCTTTGAATTCACATTGTCCAAAAGCACTTGGATCACCTTCTGGTGCATTTCAGTTTTTACGTGGTCTCAGTCCATTTCACGTTCACACTTGGTCCTTTTGGACACTGAACTGGTCTTGATAGTCATTTCTTATTCAACAAAACGTCAAGTTCCTGAGAATGACTCCATTCATCCCATCCATCCATCCATCCATCCATTTTCTGTAACCATCTAACCTATTCAGGGTCATGGGGTCCAGAGCCTATTACAGAGACTATGGATGCAAGGCAGGGAACAACCCAGGATGGGGCACCAACCCATCACAGGACACACCATTCACCCACACATTCAATTTGGTTGAGAATGGCTCATATTTTAATATATGTTTCATGGTTTAACTTAAACTTGTGATGTACAGATTATTCATTTCCAAAAAAAATACTACTTACTACGTACAAGCTGAATTTTAATGCTTTTAAAAAGGCTTAACGAACAGATGGTAATAAGAAAACAGAGGGTATTATATTATAAGTAGGGATATTAAGGGATGTTCATTTTTTTTCTATAGACACCTTGGGATTAATGGTATATACCACATGTACTCAACAGGCAGATGAAACATTATTTAATCCTGACCATGTGATCCATCTAAATTCTTAAACCTGTTTAGGAAACCTGCGGGCAGTGGTGGCTTGATGGTTAGGGAAGTGCACTTGACAAGACTGTTGCTTTGAATCCCTGATGAGCCAGGCACTGCTCCCTGGGTGCTGAGTTAGCTGTCCCCTGCTATGTCACAATGTCACATATCGGTTAAATGCAGTGGGCACATTTTGCTGTGGTGTGCCAACAATAACCACTGATTACTAAATTCTGAAAATTCAGATGGCTCTAAAAGCATGACAGCCACTGAATGACATGAGAGATCTTAAGATTTTAAGGTATAAGCCTGTCAATAAAATAAAGCAAATTTTGGAAATTACAATATTTATATTCTATGCACTCACCCGTCAGATAATTTTTAAAATGTTGTTCACAACCAGTAAGGAATATTATAGTTCTTTATTAAAATGTATGCTCAGGCTATTTCCTATTTGGGTAACAAGATACTGCATGTTAGTGCAATACATTTCACTGCTCTATAAATTCGTGCAATCTATTTTTAAGCATTCATAATTTTTTGAGAGTTGTTTTGACATCATCACTGTATGGTATCCGAAAAGTATAGAGAAAAGTGAAGTGAGTTGGGTGCACTTTCTGGTCACATATTGTCATCAAACGACTCTGAGTGCACTTGAAACACATTGAATTCAGACTACCTCTTATGGTGTGGGGAAGCAACTTTTGAGGTGGTCTGAGTTTAGTTCACTTTTTGGGGAGGGGTCTGAATTCATTTGGAGCATTCACTTATGGCTTATTTTGACTGGGAAATGCACTGATACTACTTAAATTGGTTTAATCGAGTGTGAACACACCCTAAATCTAACTCCACTACTAACCCAAACCCAACTCTATTGACTTCCCTCAATACATCCGTAATCCTAACCACAATCCTAATACTAATCCTAATCTTAATCTTAGCCTAACCCGTCGTCAATCTCTAACCCAGATGAACTTTAAGGCCAACCATAAACCCACAATGACATCAATGTGATTTTTTTCATAGGTTTCCAGATATCTGTTACTATCAGTGAAATCACCCGCAGCAAATATTGATATTAAGTACATATTGGCAGTATGACGGGGTTTAATTTAAAAACAGGAATGACTCTGAGGTTTTATGAAAAGTGACACTGCTCTGTTTAGC
The DNA here is from genome assembly GCF_048594095.1 of Paramormyrops kingsleyae. Lineage (NCBI taxonomy): Eukaryota > Metazoa > Chordata > Actinopteri > Osteoglossiformes > Mormyridae > Paramormyrops > Paramormyrops kingsleyae. Next base: position 13,797,521 of record NC_132801.1, read on the forward strand.
GGAGTGTGCTGAGATACCCCAGAGAGCTGATATCCATCAATATGATTTCTGTCTCGGATTCTGGTACTAACTAGCTCAACTCTCCCTCTCTGACAGACACATTTCAGTTACTTCAAGTAACATCTGACAGCCTAATTCTGCTCTTTTTAAACTTTTATTTCCTAAGTTGGACCGTTATAGTAATATTTTCAATGCCCCATTACAAGTGGAAATGGTTATCAATGCTTAATGAAGAATTAATCCTTTAGGGGTTAATGATAATTTCCAATCACATAATATCTCCCATAATGTAAAATAAGAGAAGAGTACTGGAAAGAGAATTGATATATTTAGTGCAGTAATAAAACACAACTACACAGGACGCCAAGGATTCACACTTCACAATTTGTCTAGGTCCTAAATGCCAGTCATTTTGTGAAAATATCTAGTATTCTTTGAAAAATTATTTAATGCTAAAACGGATTGTGTGTGTGTGAGTCAACAAAGCTAAGACTAAATAAAACTCAAGACAGTAACATGCATACACTCTGAAGTCCAGAAAAAAAAACATGTTTCTTCTGCGGTACTTTCATGGAAAACAACTGCCTTTATTGGGAAACACAGCAAAGCTATTGCGAAACAGAATGCAATCACCAGCAGCCAATGCAAAATAATGAGAGCAGACATTAAAAATGAAACACAATAAAATAAATTTAATTATATTCAGGTTTTTTATAGATGACTTCTTACATATAAATGAGACTATTACATTTTAATGGACTCATTAACATTCACTCAATAAAGCAAAACAAAATAATTAAACATCTCTCAGCGTTGCATTGTTGGGCTTTTAAATGAACGTGTCGATAAAATGCAAAAATTACAAACCCTGATTGAACATAATCAATGCAGACATTAAAACATTCTCTCAACAAGTGCTATGGGTAAGTCTGCTATTTGTGTGATAAACTAGACCTTGTAGTTGAATGCTTAGACATGAAACATTATGGTCATTTCCAGTAGGGAAAGTGCACTAGGCTACGTGTCAATATATCAGGACCCTGTGCCCAGGAAGGCAGTGTTAGTCTCATTGCTCTTCCATTCCGAGTAGGATATACCTGGAACTTCTATCAAAGGTATTGGCCTGATTCTCCTAGCTAGGCTCTGACAGATTCATGGACACAGTCTCTGAAGGGTTCATTTGCTGAAATGTTCAATCCTGTGCAAACTAGTCAAGATATAGTACAATTTCTGCAGCTCTGCCTTGCTGAGCTAAGCTGCATGAATATGTGTGAATAGATTTAGGGTCTCCTTTCTCATTGGGATTCCTGTACAAGTCAGGACAACTTCAGCCTACGAGGGATAAGATAAATGCATATGAACTTCGCTACAATGAAACTGTATAATTGTTCAGAACATAGCCTTTTTTTTCTTCTGTGGGATTAATTTACAGACACTGGAATGAAACGTCTTCCAGTAATAATTGGTTAATTTCCCTTTTCCGTCAAACTGTCATGTGTGACTGTCATGGACTCAGCTGAGAAAGATAAAGTAATATCCAGTTATAATGTAATACAATACAAAGGTCATTTAGTTGTGTTTACTTATCACCCTAAATTAAAATTACTTTTTAAAATGGGATTTTTTTGAAGCACTACTGCAGTTTGTAAAATTTCTTATTTCACATTTGCAATTAATTGATATTGCAGAAATGGAAACCGAAGACGATCTAGAATCTGTTTAGTCATTCATAGCTTTATTATTTATTTTACTTAACATACTCTGTCACACAGAAGCACGTGTAGCTAAATACTAGCAATGGTAATGAGAGAGAACTCTAGATCAAATGGCACAAATCAAACTGCATGCACCACATGTGACAACAACTTGGGTGTATCCATATACAAACTTTTGGTTTCATACTGAGGTGCATACAAGAACAATACAAATGAAAAGGTCTTATAGAAAAGTTCACATACTTCACGTGTTTAAATTCAGACAGGAGACATGCTATCCTAGTCTATTTTAGGGAAAGCTAGACTTACCCTATGCTATCTCACCGCAACCTATGTTAACATTGAAGCTGTTGATGTGGAGGCCCATATGTCTTCATGACCATCAGTCATTGATCAGTAGCTATATTAATATTAATTATTTTATTATATCAATATTATTTAGCAATGTTTCCTGTTCCTTCCAGCATGCCAGGGTGAAATCTACATCCAAAGCAAACACCAACAGAGCTTGAGTTGAAGGCCAGTGGCTGAAATATAAAACGCAACCAAAACCGAAATGGAAATTTTGTGAAAGAAGTTTTAAAATATTGAATTCTGTGTGTAGAACTGATGTAAATTGCAAGCATTGTTTCCACTCCCTAATAAAATAGACAGTTCAGCACATTGAACAGAGATTTAATATTATAACAACTTGTGTGGAGATGCAGAAAGAGGGACATTATTTGTTTGATAGGCAGTTTGGCAGAGATCACTGCACATTACATACGTGAACTTCAAACTCTGTCGCAAACTTAGTTTATTTTTTTTACAGTAACCCAAGAAATATAACTCATCAAAGAAAAAAGGAAATCAGCTCCAAAGTAAAGTAAACAAAATGGGTCACGTCTTTTGGAGTAATTCAATGCTGGCTTTCATGTTCATTAATGAAATTACTGCCACTACATATCAGCACTTTTGCTTATTAATTAATAACCAATCAAGTCTCTCCCATATTAATGCATTTGGCTTTAATTTTTAATTTTGTTTAATTTAATTTTGGTTTTCATTATATTATTTCTAAAAAGACATACAAGGAAGATAAATTCAATTTTATTTATATACCCCATTTTCACAACATTACATTGTCTCGAAGCACTTTATGCTGTCCCTGCTGACAAGCCAGTGAACAAGCCAGAGGCGACAGTGGCAAGGATAAAGTCTTGGGGCTCCACGCAGCACCATGGGAGGGGCGGGGGGGGCATACAAAGTGCATCTCCTAGATCATTCTTTTTATTCTCAGACTAATTTTTAAAGCAGTTTAACACGATTTTTAGTGGTATGAAATGATACGATACCTATCGATAAGAACTGTTATTTTAACTTCTACATGCATCATGATGTGTGTCGTATAACTGCCTAGGTACAAGTCACAGACTTTAATAAAATGTTTTTATTATCTTTCTCTCCATTAATTTTTAATACGACCAATCTTATATAATGAAATTAAAAGTTGCGTTTTTATAACTTTTCTGAAATGCAATAGTTCACTCAGAATTCACCGCCTGCTTACCCAACACAAGCTGTACGTGAGCTTCATGTTTGGCCCTGGATTCCTGTCATGAAAACAGAGGGTATGTGGTATAACTGCGGATGCAGTGGGTGAGCGGGGAATTCGTTACACATGCCTGCTTTTGCTCTGAGGGGCTTTTATTACACATGCCTGCTTCTGCTTTGAAGTCACCCCCCTGTCCAACAGGCCATGTGGAAATGCTAAGCTCAGTTAGTGCATCCAGCCTTATGATACAATTAAGGGATGACCCACCCCTATAAATTTAGTTCTAAGGAAACGAGTCTCCATCCCTCCCCAGCTGGCATGTTCTCCCCTTGTCAGTGTGGGTCGTGGGTGTTCCACCAGTGGACCTAAAACAGGCTACGGTGAACTGGAGTTACCAATCTGTGTGAATGGTACGAGTGCCCTGTGATGGGTTGGTGCCCCATCCTGGATAATTCCTTGCACACACAGTTCAGGCATAGGCTCTGGACCCCCACAACCCTGAATAGGATAAGTGGGTAAAGAAGATGGATGGATGGATGGATGGATGGATGGAAAACTGATATAAGATAACACTTGGAAAAACAAGGTTTAATTGATTACTTCCTTTATTTCACAGAAGTGTTTAAATGCATATATTGTCAATGAATTGATTCAAAACAAGCAGATGAAAAAGCTGCTAAAGAAATGCATGGAACGAGCATCGATTTTATAAACAGCTAACAAGAAAAAATGGGGAAGTCACTATGTATTGTATTCCTGTACATTTGTCATAAATAATTACAGCGAAGAGCAAAGTGCACCGAGAGCATTTCGCAAATAAGTGTCTAACTTGCAACAAAATAAAAAACATATATTTTCCATCAAAGAAACAAATAAAAACCAAGAAGTATCAAATCTGCTGAATAAACAAACTGGCAGAAGATAATAAATCAGACAAATTATAAATCAGTTATTAAATGTGTTGCAAAGAGGCTTATCTGGAATGGGGTGATGAAATGCAGTCATTCTTTTTGTTTGGTTTCATTTGTCTTTCAGTTTGACAACACACAGCACAGCCAATCTGTTCTTTCCTATTCCCATGTTACAAGCCTAATTTAAAACTTTAACTGTGCATTTTCTTTCCTTCTTTTCCCGAAAAAAAAGTTATAATGGGAAGGAACAAAGAGACCAGAACCTGAAAAAAGCGACTTCCGTGCCTTGTACTGTCATTTATAATAGGCGCGACATTTTACTCTATTCTAGCACGAGGCCTAAGGTCAACTGTGTTGTCACACTAGACCGTTCATGGTGCTTGGGACTGTATAATTTAGACCAGAGGCCAATGAAGGGTAAGAGCAGGGTGTCTTTGCTGCATCGCCGGTATGCCTTTCTGAATTAGAATACAAGCTTGATTTCACAGCTGTGTTCCCACCTTGCTCTTCCCAAATAGCCCAAGAACAAAGTGCAGCAATGTTCTGCCCTCCTGGCATTTCCCCAGAGATCTGAAGTACACGTCTTTCCACAGAGGTCTTGCCATGCCGGAAAGGTGCTGACAAGGTGTCATATACATCAGTAACTAAGCAGGATATTGCAATTGATTTAGAAGTTGCTCACTCATCTAGCAAGTTGTCTCTCAGGGATTTATCAAGTAGGACAGAGATTATAGGATTTCCATCGGGAACCTTATGCTTATAATGAGTAATGAGTGAGTTATTCTGGCTTTTTACTTAAAGGATATTTTAGCACTGACACTCCAGGGGTCAAAGCACAGTGAAAATTAACTGTGAAATACTGTGAATGCTTTAAAGTATCAAGGTGCAGGAACAATATTGCAGAAAAGCAACATCCCTTTTTAATGTACAAGTGGAATTTTACTTCACAGTGCTATATGGGGCAGGGAGGGTGGAAATGTCTGGATCCCAAACAGCAGACGGACAATGGGACATCGAGGGACTTAAGTCCAAGTAACAATCCATATTCCCAGCTGAAAGATGGATGCATAGATGGATTTCTGTTCACATGGAACGTCAGGTTACATACAAATCAGAACCAGTGACCACAGAGTCCTCATAAGTTTGTTATTTTTATTTATGAGCAATACTGGTTGTCTCATTAATGATATAATTACCTGGCCATAGACTGATATAACACACCTGGACCCCTAGGGATAATTATAACGTAATTATTAATACTTTGAAAATATGTCCTACAGCGGGATTGACTGCGTGGAATTCAGTGAGCTCATTCGTCTAGCAGATCTGCAAAGCTTCACCTCAAATCCTAGAAAAACTGCAAGTCCTTCCCCTCACCCTTTGTGTACACGGCTTACTGATGTATCATCTCTAAATCTGCCTCTCAAAAGGGAATCACTCTTGGGGGCTTATCTGATTGACTTACCTGGACAGGAAAGTACAAGATTTATTAGTGACTGAAGTACTGATTGTAAGTTTTGTCCATCAGTGTAGCTGTATTGTACATTCTTGTCTATGTAGGTCATTCTGAGTAACCGTGACCCTACATATAGTACAAAAAAAAACATTTTTACAATGGTTATGGGATTCTGATCTATAACCTCTATAACATATGTAAATGGATATAAAGGTACAAGTGAAATGTATAAATCATGTACGTATAATAATGGTGTATGAGGATACAGTTTAATACTGTTTATGCCATGTGAAGAGGAAGAGATAGGATCTCATTATAAAGGCATCACGCAACTATTGAGTCCTCTGTGACGCCCTTCTCCTTCCACCAGATCTGTCCTCAACATCACACCAACCTTCACTGGCATCAATCTTTCTGATGCTTGAAGAAGTTACATTCAGCTTTGATGAATAGCGAGTGTGGAACTGAGCTTTGCACTGTACACTGCAGTTCAATAACAACAAAGTACTCTTTTCACAGATGGAACATTTTCTCATACTTCGTCCTCTTGAGTTTGTTTGTTTTCTAGGACCAGGCAAACGCTACACCATTTAACTGTGAACATCCACTTTTTAGCAGGAGAGCTTATTCAGGCCTACAGCTTAACCCATATATTTTGAGGGTTAAATATTTTATAGCGTATCCGTAAATGAGTCATTTGCATGCGGATGAAGGAAATGACGAGATGCAAATGTGGCCGGATGAGCTAATCATATAGAAGTGAAATGCTAGGGAGAGATTAGTAAACGGGCCAGAGCCCAGGGGGGGAGTACTGGGAGGGAGAGAGGGAGGGGGCAGCTGTATATCAGTGTGAAGTAGAGGAGAAATGCTGATGACAATGTAGCAAGACAAGCTGAACTGTCTGGTTATGGTTTTTCTCGTGCCCGTGACAGCATCCAAGATGGGGGTAATAGTCAAGGCAATTGGGAACCCTGCAAGAAAGGGGTGAAAGAGAGAGGAGACCTCAACAAGTCAACCAAATTCCTCACCTGAGATTGTCTGTGGGTGTTTAATTGACACCTAGTGTGGATATTACTTTTGACAGTCTCTCAAACGGGCTATGCAGTAGGCAGCCAGAGGAAAGTGGCAAGGCAATCCAGGGGTTGAGGTAAAGAACTTGGATCTGAGGTGAAGTAAATGGTCCTGATCCTTACTGGATATATGGTTAGCAACTTAGCGGCTTGTCGCTAAGCCATACCTGTCTGACAACTTCCTGCACCGGGGAGGGGGGGGGGAAAGGGATGTCCCATCTCCTGGAGTGCAGACCTGCCACACAGTGTCACCTGTACACCATTTAACTAATCATCCTGCTATTTGTCTATATAGCCTTTAACTAAAACACACCATAGTTCAATAGAATGAATTGGCCAAAAGCCCAAATGATTCTAGGAGTAATGACAGAGTCCTTAGTCCTTAATACTGTTTTTTTATCAACGCGGAAGACAAAATGCAAAATACTAAAACTCAATACGAACACAGCTGGGGCACATTATTTTCCTGACCTCCTTAATTCTGGCCATTTATCTCCACTGACAGGAAAGCAACATCAATGGAACCTCTCTGCTGGCAGAATATTAATCACACCAATTGAGAATGTAATCAATTTATGCAAAAGTTTTAATTTTCTGCTCCCATCCATGCTCATCCTCATTCCACCCCTCCACCCACACTGATTTTCCACACTCCTTCCCATCCAGGCCAACATGCCGAACCAACCTGCAGCCATCAAAGGAAGACAGATTGTCATACTGAGCTGCAAATCTATCGTGTGAAGGAAGCCCTGTGATGTCACTGTCAATTCATTACAGCTGAGGGAATTAAGAGCTAAGAAGCCATTACATTTAAATGGAGTAGAAGAAGGGGCTGTTGTTTTGGAGATGTAACCGATTAATTTGTTACCCGGATAAAAGGGAAATCAATCGCTGCAGTTCCTTGTAGTGCATAAAAGTCGTCCAGTGTAGGTAATGACCTGGAGAACTGGCTTTGGAGACAAGCAAAGGGCTCATAGAAACAGTGACTCCTCCTACCATTATGTGCAGGCACAGGTCATTATGAACAGCCCTGTCATGTGCGGCCGTTCCACTAAAGTGTGTAAAATGTGACGCCCCTGAGGTCGGCCAAAACCCGTTAATCATGTTTAAAGAAGCCCTTCAGCTGTCTCAAGGCGTAATCTCTCTTAAAGCTGTACGAAACCTTAAAATATGAGTTCAGGTTGTTTTTTACAATTAAAATCAATTTATATGCAAATGAAGTGCTAGTCATGGTCGACACACCTTAGACCATTTGAAGTCGTGTACTGAGGCTGATCGTGTACTTTTGGAATTATTAAAGTTTTTGGATTAACAAGGATTAAAAATTTTACACTCCGCCACTGAAAGCGTATTACCTGCATCAATGTCCCCTTGCGTGTTCCCTGGGGTGTTACGTACTGATGAAGGTGTTTATCTCTCTGTGGAGATCTGAAAATGAGGTACCATTACAAGCCATGTTTCTTAAGAAAAAAATTCTTGGTCATTTCAATAAATTTGAAGAAAATGAAAACTCTTTTCCCCACACTTGGCTACTCTTCAGTTTACTAGCTCCTCCATGTAAGAAGTCTCACAGCTACTTCCCAGCAGTGAAGCACTTCAGGACAAACTAAAGTCGTATCATCGATGGCACAAGAGACACATTATCTCTGGAAAATCAGCCAAGCCATATTCACTTTGCATGTGCTTGTATGCATTTATTTTGCTAAATACAATCTATGTATGTAGTGTATTGCCACAAAAAATATCATGCATTTTACTGTCGCCTCCTGTAAATATCCTTCGGTATCAGTTTTGCCCTTTGTAATTCCCTGAAAAATACTGTCTATACAATAAATCCCATGCCCTGCTGATAGATTTCATTATAATTGGCCATACTGTATCATGCTTTCCAATGAATATTAATGACTATCTGTAATTACTTGTGTGTATTGGGAGCAAACACATACTGTCTGACTATGTGCTGCATTAGCTTCTGCATGTTCATGTAAAATTTATTGTGTACCTAACAAATATAGATATATTTGGTTTTAACCTAGTCCTTAACCTAACAGTATATTTCATAAAAAATGCTCTTATCTGACAAACTAGGCAAAAAAGTATATATATACAGTATATATATATATTTTTTTTAAATGAGCCAACATGCTACGTACATCCTATGACGGTTTGTTCCCTGACTTACACTTGTAGTTTCCAGGATAATAATTTAATAGATTAAAGCTTAATAGATCAATGCAACCATTAAGTAGACAGTGGTGGCAGCCCCCTGCTATGTCACAACGTCACATGTGGGTTAAATGCAGAGGATACATTGTGTTGTTGTGTGCTGTGCTGTGTCAAAAATGATCTCTAAATATGAACTATTCCCCATCAGTGTCCGTAGCTTCTGGGATAAGATCTGGCCCCCACGACTCTGAATAGGATAAACGGTTATAGAAAATGGACGTATGGATGGTTATTCCCCGTTACTAAAATCAGAATTTTTCTTTTTCTTTTTTTGTTATACACCTTTATTCACAACATTTTAATTCTAGAGGGTCCACCCTTGGTTATAATAAAATCCGTTCTGGGTCAAAAGATTTTTCTGTGTCAAAATTAGTGAGCCTTAGTGATATAGTCTTAGTGCTTTTATTTCTGGTACAACATGAAACTATCATACAGATGTACCGACAAATTATTACACATTACATGAATATTTGGGGGCATTGTATGTTTAGGACTCGTTGCTCAGGTTACTGGTTCAAATCTCATGATCCGCAGAGTCATTTCACCACTGGGCCCTCAAATACGGGCTTTAAATCGCAATTGATCAATCAGACCCTGCTTTCTTAAAATGCATTTTGCTTTGAACAGAAGCATCGGCTAAAGGTAATATCTGTCTCAGGAAACCTTAGTTGGTGGCATAAATGATGGCTCCTTTACTGCCTTTGTCTGTCTACTTTGCAAACAGCATGATGAAAAGCACAACCATTCAAAGCCAAGTCAAAGCATTCATTGTCGTAAAAGCTGCATGTTACTTTCCTGATCCATAAATTATGATGTCAGTAACAGAAATGAACATGGTTTACAAGACACTCATTTCTTATATTCAGTATTGGACGATGGCAACTATACTTCTTTTTTACTTTGGGCAGGTTATGCCAGTATATTTTCTAAAAAAGTATTACATTACATGCACACATTCACAATTAGTTACTTCCAAAATCTTCTACAAAATATTTTTTTAATTTGCTTGAAAATCCTGATTAAACATAAATGTGCCCATCAATCAAAGTTATAAACTGAACATTACAAACATATGTTACTTCCAAACCTAATATAAAATACAAACAAGAAAGAACTCTGCAGTTGTATGCCATTCATTACAGTTATTTATTACATGATTGGTATCTTTTGTTGCCAAAAGACTAATTATAATTACAGGACAGTCACATAGCAGTTTTCATTTTAAGTCTCATTCTTTAGGTTAATTGATGCCTGAAAGAAACGTGTTTCCTCATAGCCTCATATTAAATGGCATGAAGACCTACAGTCATTCTGTCTTTTTGAAATATACACAGTAAATGTCTGCATTTTTTATGGGGCAGTAACATCCTTTCCAAAGAAAACTTCTGAAAGTTTACATTAATGCCAGGCTACAGTAGAGAAACCTGCATCCTGCATTCTGCAATGTGCCTTTGTCTGCGGTTTGAGGCTCTGATCCAGTCATATATATGTGCTTTACCGGTGCCTGGTTGAATCTCTTTAAGTTTCACTGCATTCCAATGTACAACAGAATGGTCACGCAACTTTGATAATGGTCATAAAAAGAAACAGTAAAACATTTTTTAATATGCAACATTTACATCTGAAATCCAATCCAGCTCATTGTCTGGGGCATTTTAAACTGTGACTCAGAATGCATGGCACATGCTTTGCAAACCAAAGATGAGTTTTATAATAAAAAAAAATAGTTTCTTTGTTCCTTCTCTTAAGTTCCTGCTGGAGTACACCAAATTAATCCATACAGTGGACTCTGTGGCGTGTGAAGATCCAGTTTCTTGAATAACTGGGTTATTGAGATTCCTTCACCATAGATAAATGTTTCCTTTCTTACTTTATCCACTACGACCTGTAGCATTACTTTATTCATTGGACCAACTGAACACTTTTAAACCTACATTAATACACCACTTTCCCAATTGTCATTTGCCTCCCCTGAAAAAAAAAAAAGTTTTCACAAATGATTTGCCTTTGCTCTAAATTATCATGCTCTTTCTAAACACAGCAACATACAGAACCTAGAAATTGTTAGGAATTACCTTTACAAACCTAAATGCAGATATATCTCCAAAGCCATTTAGCCACATGCAAGACCACAGGCCTCTGCTTCCCAGGATGGGCTCGATGCCCAGCTACTTAATAGTGCCCATTCTCTTTAATCATACTTTAAGAGTGAGGACTCTTAACTAATAGGCAGCCCAGTGCCTCATGCTCTTGTTAGGCAAAGGACAGTAATGAATTAGGCTTTGCCCTTTCAAAAGTCACATATACAATGTTAAAATGCCACATGTACATTAAAAAATGGGTAGGAAACACTGGAAAATACTACATGGCTCTGTCCGGCACACTGCGAGACTTTTTTGAGACGTCTATGTACTGTGTTCTCCACCTAGTGGTTGGAAATTAGAACAAGAAATTAGGATCCAGGCTTGAACACTGTGATACCCTGCATTTGGCTTAAAATCAAAATAACGCAAGTAACGTGAGCATTGAAAATCAGTAGAGCTTGAAAAAAGTGCTTCACACTCACTTATAAAATACAAAGTAACAGTACATAAATGTATATTGGGTAAATCGTTATGTTTTACAATTTTTGTTTTTCCATCACAGAGTAAAGGCTTATTTTCTCACAAGATTTATCACCACTAAGTGTCTGTCAGAGTGCTGGGAGATCAAAACACTTCCACAAAGGGATCTGATCAAGCTAAGTGACACTAAAGGCATATTCTCTGCATATTATTTCATGTAAATAAAACCATTCAAATATATTTGATCTTCTGCTTGATATTAGAATATGAACAGTGGTCAGTGCTGCCATAATGTCATAATGTACAGAATAACAAAAGATTCATTTTACAGATTAATCTCAAATGCAAAAACTGCAACCTGTTCTAATGGCATAAGAAGTAAGTCATGTTAAAAATTCCAGAAAATTATACTGAAGTATTGGATCTCTGTTAGCAAGCACAATGCAATGACTGAAAGGCTTCATACTTTTTTAACTAAGTTTTAAAGTGATTTATGGAAACATTCTCTTGAGCCACGAGAAATCAGAAATTCTGAGAAAAGGGCAAGTGTTGCTGTGGTATTGGATTTTGAATGGGTGCAACCTCCCCCTTTACAGTGTATTCACAGGTGAAATCAATGCTGCCCATTGTACAAAAAATGGCATCCATGCAGGTACAGATGACTGACAGACTGACTGCTGTAAAGGTTACAATCGACCCCAAAATCCCATTCATTACAACAGCAGTGCAATCACTATCATTGACATGAAGACAAAAAACAATCTGCCTGAAGACTTTAACACACTGTTCCAATATTCCGGTATACCAAGGATACCGATGATGTCACTCCTCAGTTTTGGGTTTCTTTACAAGCCTTTTGTTCTAGCATTATGCTGCAAATGCATATACCTTTAAACACAAAGTATGAAAATTATATATCAATGGGATGCTATTAAAATTTAGACACGTAAGATATATTTGAAAAGGCTCCATTTAAAGAGCTACTGTAATAAACCTTCCTCATTTAAACCTGCAGCAGATTTATTTAAATTAAAGTCCAATTACTGTCAACACTGAGGATGTCATCGACCTAATTAACAACAACTGTAGCAAAAGAGATATTGGAGCCTGTTTATCTGAACAGAAACTGCAATTAAAAGACACAATTTAAAAATAATCACTCTGGATTATCCCATTCCAACAGAAAATTATTTTCATTCTGTTCTATTCTGTATTTACGGCTGATCCTGCGAGGAGTTCTTTTAATGAGTTTTACTCCTATGGATGTGCAAGAGCCAAATTTCAGCGCAGAGCTGTTCATGTTCTTTCTCAGTGTGCTAAGAAATTATTCTTTTCATAACAATTAACTAAATGTTAAAGGTTTGGAATTTGCCTTTTCGTCTGTTTCCAAGAATATTTTTTCTCCTGACAGATAAAAGTAAAGAACTGAATAATAACTATTAATATACCCCCACCCTCAAGAACATGACCAGTAAAAATTGGTGGAAGTTAATGATGGTGGTCATGATTATTCACTGATGTTAAAAAAAAGGTTTTTTTTCAAATGAATAGCACAAAAGTCAAGTTCTGTCTATTTCAGCACACATTTAGCACACAGACTGAAGTACTGTGGTTTGTATCGTCACGGCTCCTCAGCAAACAAGCCCACCATGTGTCATTACCAACAGGGAGCGATGGAGATGGCCTGGGGCCTTCTGAATCAGGGCGTCAAACATCACAAAGAAGCCTTTTTATCTCCAGGGATCACATGGAGGAAACCTCAAGGTGTGAGTCATGCCATTGTGGAGGGAAACGCTACACTGCACAAATTCGTAAGACATTATTTTTCAGAAAGGTCCCTTGTCGACTTCTAGACAAACAGTACCCCCTGGTGGAGACATGGAATTCCTGCTCAAGATGTTGAGAAGCCCTCAAATTAAACCATAATTAAATGAGATAAAATTAAATTGTGTTTTATTTGCCATTTGCAGAAGCACAAGTACAGATATATTTGAAGGATCTTCACATGTCCATAATAGATATGTATACACATACTAGAGACAGACATAGAGACTGAGCAGTAATAATTTTAAATGTCCGTGGACATTCTGTGCGATTAGCTGCATGCATAGTTTGTACCCTTTGTACAATATTAATAAAAAAGCTTTAAAAAATCTAAAATAAAGTTGTGTTGTCCCACTTTCAAAATGGAATAAAGTAAAAAATGAGTCATTTTAGCACTGGATACTTGGCATATGTATGACAGTGTCTGAAATGGTTGCAGGTAATCTGGATGCTCCATTAAGCTATTATCGATGCCATCACCAGATCATTAATTTCCTTCCCGTCTCACCCCTTGGGACAGGAGCAGCAGTCTACAAATCAAAGCACTCCTCTGCACCGTGCACCAGTATCTACTCACTCTCTCACCATTCATCAAGCATATTAATAAGTTCTGACTCATAAAACACCAAAGTCACTGAAGAAAGCACTGCAACAGCCCTACAGAGGTGTTTTATTGTTTATCCAGTTATTCATGTTGTCACTGGTACAATATGTCACATGATGAAAATCATAATCATTATCATCATTATACCCTGTGTGATGGCTGGAGTGCCTAAATAAAAACACATATTTTGTTGAAAACCGAAGAAATAAAATTTCAGATGAGGAACAGCAGAAACACAGACACCGTTGTCTTAAGTCAAAGGTGACATCGGCTGACACTGTTCAGCCAATCACAGTAAAACACTCACTGGGGAACTTGCACACACCACAAGCTTACATGTCGACTAAATCCACCTGCAGAACAAATGCAAATTTGATTGTTTCCCAAAATAGAAAGCTGCACTGCTTTTTATCATCAGTCTCTACAGAGAAGCAGAGATTTCTCAGAAACAAGAGAATGGGATTCCATTTCTCAGCCACTTAACTCAGTCAGGGATGTAGCCTGGAGTCTATCCCAGCCACATCAATATACACAAAATGGGATGTCACCCTATTGCAGAGCACAGACTATGGGCTATTAAGAAATACCTATTAACTTAACTGCAGGTCTTTTTTGAACTGAGAGAACGTTTATATTCCACATGCACAACATAATTTGAACCCACAGCACTGGAGCTGTAAAGTAAGAGAATTCATCACAGTGCCACCCTTAATTGCCCACAAAGATTTAGCAACAGTATTACAAATCAATTTGCCAAAGTATATCTTCCATCAGTACATATGTTTTTTTAGTTTAAGTTTTAGTTTAAGCTGAATTTGTACTGAATTTGTACATTTGAAGATTGCATAGAGGTCTGAGACTGAGGGTTGTGCACTGGGCAACATCAGGCCTCCAAAGCTGGGGGTTTGAATCCTTCCCCAGCTGGGTGCTTGGAGTACTTAAAAAGCTTACTACTTTAAGTCTTTAAACCTTGGTAATCAATGCTTTCTAGTACATTTTAATTGAAAATCCCCTTTGTTTTAGGAGCAGGAATCAATTTGGTTACTTGTTTTGCCTAATATTGAATTAAGTGGAACTTTCCCTGCACTGTAGAATTTAAACAATCAATACCCTCTAAAAAATGTACGTTTTCCAAGGGTACTATATCTCATTTGATAACACCGTTATCTTTAGCGGCTGGGAAAGTAACTGCCAACATCATTTTAAGCAGTTACACTTTAATAGAATACTGAATATTGCAATGGATACTTTTGCCCAGGCTACAGACCCCCATCCCCCCCCCCCCCCTTATCATAGTGATGCTAAGTCACTATGATACAAACCACACCCAAGTTACTCATTTTATTTGACCGTAAAAGCCTCCCTAAAACCTGGAACTTCAAATTCAGTTATATGCGTTGAAAATTAACTGGAGTCCAGGGTCCAGGTTATCATATGTTGACTGTGAAAAGCTGATATGCTATATTGCTTTTCTTTCACATAGAATAGATTACTGTAATGCACTCGTCTGGTCTACCTAGGAAATGTATTTGAAATGTACAATGGGTCCAGAATGTCGCTGCCAAAGTGTTAACATTCACCAGTCGCAGGGATAACATCACACTACTGTTAAATCCCTGCACTGGCTTCCTGCGGATATTAGGATTGATTTTAAAGTTCTCTTACTAACTTTTAAATGTTCACATGGGCTGTATCTGAAATCTCACACTTCCACACTAAATAGTGTGCCAAAATAGTACACAAAACATGATAGTGTGTCCGAAACCATAGGTGTGCATCGCTTAGTGCACCCTACAGTACATCCTCTCAAAACCTGAAGTGTGCAAACACTGTACACTATTCAACCCCGCAACTTCTGAGGTTTGTTCAGTACTTCTTGTTATGGAGCATATCCATCTTTAAAGGCCAAAGTCCAGCAGTTCAAAGGTAAGTAAGCAAGTGACCACTGCCGCAGTGTGTACTTTTCCCTCATTTAAGTGCATAGTGTGTAGTGTGTGATTTTGGATGCAGCCATGGTCTTGTTCCATCCTTTCTCAGTGACATGACTGTAAAGTATGTCCAAGGCAGATGTCACAGATCATCTGAAAGAAATATACTGATTATACCTAAAATTTAGCTCAGGAGGAAGGAGGCAGCTTTTAATCAGAATGCTTTCAAATGCTGGAACTCTCTCCCGGAAAACCTGAGAGCTACTGAATGTCTTAGCACTTTCAAAACTAAACTGAAAACACATCATTTCCACATTGCGTGTAATAATGAACAGTGATCAGTTATGTATGTATTTAATCAGTTATTTTATTGGTTTATATAGGGAGAAGGTAGTGGTTAGAGTCCCCGGTGTGGTAGGGGTTAGTGCCGTGTACCAGAAGTAGAAGGAGGGTTTTGGTCCCTTGTCATAAAAACACGTTAATGCCTGAAAATGCATTTTTCCTAACCCTAGTCTCAGTTTGCTAACCCTAATTTGGGGCTTTAGGGTGAAACGAGAGTCCGTTGGAAGGTAGGAAATTTGGTACTAAAGCAGGCTAAACTGTGGTTTCCCATCTAACCTGTCATAAAAACACATTTTGATGCCTGAAACCCTCTTGTTTTGGTGGTATTTTTATGACGATAATAATAATTATTATTTTTATTATTATTATTGTCATGACCAGCTGCGGATATGTCGAGCAGGGAAGCACGGGAGTACAGGATACGGGGAAACTCAGGGTTTATTCAGGTGAAAACAGCGAACATGGGAATCATAAGCAACAACAGCGAAGGACGTCAATGACAAGACTGGGGAAACGTACTCGAACTCGGACTGAAATGCACAGGACGCAATGGAAATAACAAGACATAGCTGATAACAATCGGGATTTCACACGAGGTTAATGAGGGGGCGTGGCACACAGGAGGATCAGAGGAGCAGGGCGTGACAATTATTATTATTATTATTATTATTTATTAAAACTGATTCTATTTTTATTTCATTTTTTCTTTATACTTATTTTAATTATTTTAAATGTCATTAAAGCACTTTATAAACCCTGTGGATAAAGATCAATTGATTGATTGATTGAATGAATGAATGAATTAATGCTGTTTTATGCTCAAGAAATTTACTTATCAGAAAGAAACAGTATACATACAGTAAGCTATAACTCACACCTAAGTAATAACAAAACAGCTTGTTAAATAAATATTTACAATAATTAACAGGGTGGAGAGTAATTACCTTATGAAAGTCTGCCTGTAGCCCTTCAGGTGTGTAGAAATTGACAGTCAAGATATCAACTCAATCCATCTGCCACAATCAGGGTCAGCGGGTCTTAGAGAGTCTATGTGAGGACTTACGGGGCACAAGGTAGGGGACACCTTCCACATTGGGATTTGACTTATTCTCAGAAACAGCATCCTGAGGCTGGAACAGCTGCTGAACTCCGGGGCATGTATGGATGTTTCTGCAGCCACCGTTCACCTTGGCCCTCTAATCCACACCCTGGCAGTCCTCAGCCAGCACATGCACCACCTGAGGCAAGTCTTTGCCGCCATCCATCTCAACCCCTAGAACTGTAGCCTGCTGTGCGGTGAGACATTGTTCCTGGGTCAAGTAGTGAATACCAAAGGTGTGGCAGCTGTATGGGACAGGCTTGGTCCCTGAGGCATCACGGTATCCTGGGGTTGGTGTCATATTACTTATTTTTAAAATACTGATTTTTAAAATATTAAATGAGTCTGGGCCAGGACAATGTGACTTTTTCTATATAGTTGGATACCTGATGTGTACTGAGAAGTTGATATTTGCCTGGCACAGAGAGGTTTATGGTATTAAAACAGGCATGGGAACCTGGCTTCTCATTCACACCTTTGTGCGCTATAGTATGACATGCCTTGTTTCCATCTGATTTTTAAAGTTTTAAATCAGTCTGGGCCAGGACAATGTCACTTTTTCTATATAGTGGGATACCTGACGTGTACTGAGAAGTTCAAATTTGCCTGATTGGGCATATTTCCGGGCCTGATTGGGAGTAAAAAGATGTTTGCGTTTGTCTCATTTTCCGATAAAATACACACATACTATTACTGAAACTGCCCAGATATATACTTTCCTCAAAGTGGTAACAAGTCAGTAGAATCGTGTTCAGCCAAATGAAGTTCTGAAGATAATAAGTCTCGCTAAATGAGTCCCCCTACAGGCGCAATCGCGTCATTGCATTCGGATGCGCAGCATTTCAGGTGGACCGGAAAATCCGAATAAGGAGCCAACTTGAGCCTCGTCAGCTACTCTTCAGCGAAATCTGAAGCCCAAAAAGGCAAAAACATTCTGTGAGTAACAATACTTAGTAACAACTTTACTGAAAGGAATAAGTACAAAGTTGTGTCCCTAATGAGGCTGCAAACGCTATCATTGCCGTGATTCAGTTAATGCAGTACACATCTTGATGGAGAACTAATGCAAAAATGCCTTTCACAAATACGCCAGAGCTTCGGCTTTAAACGCTGCATTACTGAAATACAACCCACAACTCTTGGGCGTTCAGCTCCGTAAATGTAGAACGTGTCAGTTTTAGTTAAGTGCAAACCACCATGCTCGGCAAACATGACAAGCCACGCCCCACAGAGCGTTTTGGGGAAAACAGTGACGCGCACGCAGCTACCCGCAGTGCATGATGGGTACCGCACGCCAGCCGCAATTTCCCGATTAGTTCCGAAACTATGGAGGTGGCACTGATTGTCAGGGTATTAAATATGGGATGCCGACGTTAGGATATCACCTTTATGACTTACAGATACCGACAATTATTTTTTTTCACATAATGTTGTCTGGGCGTTTCGGATATTATTTCATTAGCTACTGCAAGCTATACATCTTAAGTGTTTAACAAAGTTTAAACGCAGCCCTGTAGGTACGTGGCTAGCAGTTTATTTATCTTACCAACTAATGTTTGGCTATTATAGATTTAATATTTTTACAGTATTATGTATGCATGTAATATAAACATCGTGGTGTTTTTTTGCATTCAGTTTTGCATGTGGTGTTCTGGGATAGCTTACCGGCAGATGTACATCTTTATTTCTTGTTTGATGACCAGCATATACAAGTATGTGCTAAGTCATAATCACTAATTCTTTACATTCATTCAGGTTTAACGTCATACGTAATGAGAATAAACGAGAACACCTTGTTGGAAGGGAAACAAGTCTTTTTAGTGCCTTACAATGCAGACCATGTACCCAGGTATGACCAGACACTGCACATTCCATACATAAATTGATTGCACCAGTTGTGTATTGGCTGTAATAGTGGTTATCACTGTTACCTTACCACTTTAGGGTGTTTGAATCCTGTTTTCACTCTGCGTGTGTTTGCACATTTGCACCTTGTCATTCATGTTTCCTCCAAAGTCTAAAGACATTGCTAATTGCAGTCTCTAAATTGCCCATATTGTATGTGAGTGCCCTGCAATATAATTGTGTCTATGGTCTAGTCCAGCCTTGTCCTGCCACTCCTTGTGATTCAGTCCAGGATAAGCAGTTGATTGAGTTGGTGGCTTTTACATTATGTACCTGTGATTATGTAGACTGCGTGTATTCCTCACCAGGTATCACCAGTGGATGTGCTCTTCAGAGCTGCAGAAGCTAACTGCCTCAGAGCCGCTCACTCTAGAACAGGAGTACGACATGCAGAGGAGCTGGAGGGAGGATGACGACAGTGCGTGAACCATTCATGGACACTTATAGTGCAGTGAACATAACAATCTTTGAAATATAAAGTCATTTAGAACAGAGCTGAACCTAGTTCCTTCTGCCGTGCATTTGAGGGAGTTGTAAATATATGGAGCTCGGTAGATGGGTAAAAATTGTCAATTGTCATCCATGCAAGAAAATGATAGAAAATATAAAAGTAATGTATGACAGTGAATACCATTGGCAGTATTCATAATATATTATTTTGTCCTTCCCTTAAGAGTGCACCTTCATTGTCCTTGACAAGCAGCGATGGGCAGACCCTTTATTCCAGGAGCAGGAATGCATGGTGGGAGACGTTAACATTTTCCTCATTGAACCCAATGACCCATCTGTGGCCGAGCTGGAGATCATGATTGCAGGTGCTGGTGTATGAGAGCTTGTCCCTCATGAAATAATGGTTTGAGCCTGTAAATGAGGAGTTTTGTGTTGCATCGTTTGTTTTCTTTTATCTGTCCTGGTTAGAACCAAACTACAGAGGAAAGGGCCTTGGAAAGGAGGTGACCCATATGATGATGTGTTATGGTACGACATCCGGATGCTGTTTTCCAAATTGTACTGATAGTTTATTTCTTCCCTGAAACTAATCAATTTGCCTTGGCAGTAGTTTCTGATTTTTGTCATTTATAGGGGTCACCAAACTCGGAATCCGCAAATTCGAAGTCAAGATTGGCCTGGACAACAAAGTCAGCATTGCTATGTTTAAAAAGTTTAATTTCCATGAGGTATCGTAAGGCTTTTTGTGTTCACCGTTTTCTTTAACTTAAGCAAGTAATATTCGGCGCTATCCTGTACACGTAACTGGTCAATTTGAAACACTGAACTCCCTTTTTATGGGAAATAACTCAAAAGTATGGCTATGCTATAATTCTGTTATGCTGGTGAGAAGTCATGATATGTAGATGGCATCACATCCCACCTTATGCCTGCAGGTATCCGTGAGCGAGGTCTTCCAGGAGGTAACACTGGAGCTGGCAGTGGACGAGGCCTTGCGAGATCGGCTAATGGAGGACATGAGCTTCCTGCAGGAGAGGGAGTACCACAAAGCTCAGGAGAGCAGGCACACTGCTACAGGCCATGACGTTACAAACGCCCGTCGGCCATAGAGTGATGTTGGAGCCAATTTCTTTACTTGCTTCTGAGCAAGTCTGACAGAAAATTTTGTACCCTTAAGCTGATTTTGCCGCTGGAGAATTTTAAATATTTTTTTTTACCTTTTATCAGTAAACATCATATAGAATACTCAAATTGGAAGAAATGTTGAAATGTTATTGTTTAGGAACTTTGTGGCAGTTTGAAAAAAACAGCAGTACTACAACTAAGGTTTCCCAGGATCATATTTCTGCTTAAGAAGCTGTGCTTAGCTTAGCAGAAATGCTACAGTATTGCCTTGGTTACCCACAGACCAGTGGGGCAAGATCTTACAAAAATAAAAACGTTCTCCACGGATTCCTTATTCACTCAACTGTGAATTAAAGCATTTTCTAAATGTAAACATCCACCACACAAAGAAAACATGGAAAATAAAAGCTGCAGCGTCTCATTTAAAATGTGTTATATCAGTGCAGAAAGTCAATGTACTTAATTCAATGAATGCAGAATTAGTTTAGGGTATTTCAGTACTTGGGATAATGCTCTGAAAATTAAGAACAAGGCACACAAGTCCTAATTCTTGCTGAAAGGGCAACCTCAGTCAGATGCCAGAATTGTTAATCACTGTGCTGACATCACGGCAGGCAGGCGGGAGATCATGCACAAACACCCCCCACAGCCAGGATGAGCACCTCCCATCCTCTCCTGTCAAACTCAGAGACCTGCTTTTGAATTGGCAGCAGTTTATTTGTGGTCATCATGCACAGTTAGCAAAAACCACCTATCACTGAGTATAGCTAGACATCGCCGACTAAAATGCAGGAATTGACCTGTGTTCTGTTCAGATTTCTGCCCTTTTTGTGGATCCAGGCACATATTTTGTGGACACAAACACATACCCAAAAAAGCTAGGAAGAAAAAACCTGAAATGCAGCCTTTCGTTCACGTATTCAGGAGAGAAATAGCGCCGTTAATGTAAAGTATTTTAAAAGGCAGGTCTCTGCAAGTGGAAGACTCAAACATACATTCACGTTGCATTTCACAAGTTAATCAGGTAAGAATTTGGTACTGCTTCATTTAAGGAACAAGAATCTAAACTGGAATTTTTAACTGCAAACATGCAAAACAATTAATATTCCAGGATGTTCTTTTACGGAATTTATATTACATTCTTCTTTCCTTTAGCATGTATCATTGGTAAGACGTACAGTAAGAATAAGGCTACTAGGCACTAAACACCAGGGATAAGCTGCTTCTGCTTTCTGAAATTTCACATTTACAATGTCACAAGATGTACAGAAACTGCCTTAATGCATTTTCTGGTCATTGTATGGAGCTGGCAGTGATTAAAAACAAAACAATGAAAACAGATGACAATTCCATAGGAATTTTAGCCGCACTGCCATCCCACCCTCCGTCAACATGCAAGGGCCTCCAGAGGGTCCAGGTGACGGTGGATGGAGCCGGATCTCATGGCTGCTGCTTGGAGAGCTTCTGTAGAATGTTCCTCAACACCTCCTGCCCCTGAGCCCAGGACAGCGCCTCCTCCACGAGCATGTTGAGGGGAGCGCAGGCTGCCTCTTTCCTCAGGCTGGTCATGTGACACACAGCCACCGCCCCAAACGCACCTCCCAGAAGCATCACCACCAGCTTCAGCAACACACCCAGGATGGAGCGCTTGCTTTTTGGGACCGACTTTACCGCCACTGGCCGATCTGGAGGGATCATTAAATGGGGGGGGGGAAAAGTGTGAAAATTAACTTTTGGGAAGGCTGGGCTAGAAATAGGCTTCTGCCTCTGTAAAATTGCTCTGGAAGGAAACTGAAGAAACTTTAGGAATAACAGAACTGAAAATGAAAATGGAATGAGAACAAAAGCAGAAAACCATCCCTCCGGAGGAAATTCAGGAAAAAGGCATGGAATATCTTGCAAATTGTTAAAGGGATTTGTAAGAGGAATATTTAGCATTTCCATGCTCCACATGCACTTGCTAAAGTGTTTGTCAAATACAGAAAATACTGTCACAAAATTAAAAGCTCATGTAATGCTACGACTGCTACATGCCCAAACATGGACAATGCCATTCTAAAACTGTCCAGCTACTGCAGAATGCTTGAGTCACCATAATCTGGAAGAGCCTACTTGATTCCAGAATCTAAAACCTTACGGAGGAATTACGGTTGAATGAACCCCCTCTGACTCACCCTGCCTTGGTTTTTCAGGTTTCTGTTCTTTCCGTTTCTCCTGGGCTGCCTGGGCGGCTCTCTGGGCATCAAATTCTCTCCTTTTCCTCTCTTTCTCCTCCGCTTTTTCTCGCTTGCGCGCCTCCTTCTCCTTCGCCTCTCTGGCCCTTTGTTGTGCCTCCTTTTTCTTTTCCCTCTCTGGAGGAATACAGTGAGTTTTTTTTTTATTGTATCACTCGGCAGCTGAAGTGGGGTTACATCCAAATCACTTACCACCAAACATCAGCATATACCTACTATACGCTACAATGCATTTACGTAAAGGATTGTAGCAGAAAGTTTCCTCACTCACTTCATAGCTATGGCCAACCTGACAAAGATGGAGGATACGACGGCAGATGTACCCACCTCTCTCCTTGTGCAGACGTCGCTCGCGTTCCTTGTCTGCCTCCTCTTGCAGGGCCTTCATGTGCTGGAGAACCTGAAGGACAGCAGATACATACCCGAGGTGACTCCAAATAAGCATAAACACTTCAGGGCAAAAAAAAAAAAATGGGCCATCCCAAATTGCACACTAAGCTTTGGCCCATTTGTTTTGCCCAGGGGCAACCCAAGCGCTCCGCTTATCTGTGCATCTGACATTTTCCCACTAATTCAGAAGAAATAGAAATCATGTAACCATACACAACCTTTTCTATTGCTATAAAATGGGGCCATTATTTCCATGTTAATCTACAGAAAAGTAAGCAAAAATACAAGGTCTCAGCTTCGCTGTGGTGTCATTTTAATGCGCTACTGTGAGCCCTGCAAGGCATCTTTGGAGAGGCTGTGTATATTAAGGTGTGTAAACTGCAATGAGCTGGGGGGAATAATTATGCATAATTTAAAAAGTACAGAATAAGGAGGAATTCTGCATTGATTAAATAGACAAAACTTCCTCCTGCACTACAGTTATCACAGTGTAAGAATGTTGTTTTGCAAAGTTAATTAATAGCTATTGAGAGATGACCAGAAATATATGCAGCAGCTGAAGTCTCTTCACCCCTGTCACTAGGTGGTGTCTGATGGAAACTCTAATTGCACTGTTTGACTGGCATCACCTTCAAAATCAGCCTTACCTTGGTGGCACACTGCTTGCACTGCTTCTCATCCAGACAGTCTCCAGCCACCTTCGCTAGCGTAGGCTCCAGTGGATTATCCTTCAGGTCCAGCCATTTCAGATTCTGCAAGATACCAAAGAAGACACTGGGCTATATCATGGCACCATACACTAAAGGATACCTAACAGTAAAGGGAGAGAGATGGTACAATGTATTATGCAATAATGACGCATTATGTAATAACAAAATGTCAATGAAGAAATCCATCTTGGTTGTATTTTACATAATGCACAATATTCCATCATTAAAAAGTGCAAGTCCCACATTTTGTAATAACCGCAGCAATATTTAACAAATTATTACAAAATTCAGGGAAATGTATAACAGTGTTCAAGCTGTCTATTACAAAATGCAGCAGATTATTACAAAATGCGGGTGCTATTACATAATAAAGTGAATGTCACATTTTGTCAAGTTATTACATAATGTGGAATTATTACATTGTGTTTTTAACGAGAGATCAAATAAGCAAACCAAATTTCTGCAAATATTCAAAACATTTTAGCAACTAAGCTGATGTTTAAGAGGACATGTAGTTATATTCCATTTATACAGCTGGATATTTCACTGGGACAATTAAGGTAAAAAAAAACTTAAACAAGGGTCCCTCTTGCATCACCCAGGTTACAAGCGGGTCTACATCTACCTGAAACGTCATGTGAATTCAGGATATAATTTGTAACCTCTCTGTACTTGTAAAGTTTATAATTCAACAGGGAGCCTGCATCACATGAATAATTCCAGGGGTGCAGGAGAGATTTTTAAAGGGGGGGGGGGGGGGCAAACACTGAGCAAGATATCTAATCTTTTAAGCTTATCCAACCATGCTTGATGCGATGGCTGCTGATCTGCCCCTTTCTTCACCACCACTTCAGTGCTTATTGCTTCCATGATTTACCAAAACAGTAGCATGTGGCGTGCTCCGCTAACCAAATTTAATAAACATAAGGATATGCCTTATACAGACTACTGACATTAATATTTTAGGCATACTACTAATCTGCTTACCAAACTGTGAGCATAAGTAAACGTCCGTATAGTACTGAAAAGCCAGTGTCCGGACAAATGTTTAGATTAGATAGCACTTTATTAATCCCTCAGGAAGGTTCCTCCGGGAAATTTAGTAATGTAGTAGTTTATGCCGATCATCTGGATGATTATTGCGTATGGGCCATATAATTGCAATTGTGTCATGATGTGTTATCGCGCAGCCCTACTTTATTATAGATTTGTTTTTCCTCCCTTTAAATATGTGTGTGTGTGTGTGTGTGTGTGTGTGGAGGGGGGATCAGGGTCCCTATATAAATGTGGGATCATGTCCCTCCCCATCGCTCACCTACCATCTGCGCCCCTAAATAAAGTCTATGGCACAAACAAACAAACACATCCACAGGACGTATATTCTCAGGACCTTACTGTCATTTTCATAAATACGACTCTGGCTATAACGAACACTCTTTGCCTGCTAATTCTACCTTTTCTCCCCAAAATTTCATTCATTGTGTAGACTAAATCGCAGGGATACTGATCACTTACCCTGAGCTGGGAAAAACTTAGTGGTAGAGAGGTGAGCTTGTTGTTGTACAGGTCCAGGTGCTGCAAAGCAACAAGCCGCCCCAAATCCGCCGGCAGGCTGACAATTTGGTTTTTACTTAGGTCTATCTTCACCAGGTGCGTCAGACTGCAAAAATCAGGCTGCAGGACAGACATACATAAACACAAAAAGAAAACCCTACAAAAATGCTTAAAAATCAGCGATTCGTAGCTACAGATTTGGCAAACAGACTAATTACCGGAAATTTTCATGGCAATGATTTAGGTGGGACACTTACGGGAAGCGAAGTTAGATTATTACAGGAGAGGTCCAGCATCGTGGCTTTAGGGAAAGCGGCCTGTCAGTAGTATTCAGGGAGGGCATCGTCAGTTACTGTCTGTAGCACCAGGCGCACAAACACGGCCGTACAACGTTCAGCTACGACTTAGAACAGCTAATCTATCTGGGACGATCATCAACTGCGACAACCATCAAAACATGATTATCAAGTTAACGTTACTCAAAAGCCACATCAACAAGGAAGGTAAAGCTGCACGCATGCAGAGTGCACACCCTCCAGCGCAGCTAGGAATACTGGAAGAAGATTTACCAGTTCTTTGACGGGTACTTCCGTCAAGTTAGAAAGGCTGAGATCCACTTCGTTGTCATTAATCTTGTCCCTGAGATTCAACACTTTGTTCTTACTCATTTTGCCTGTACAAAACAAGAAAGAAATTTACATTAGTACGCATTATGGTATCACGTACTTTTTTCGTAACTATATTAACTGTGATCTGAAACAACGGACTGCCGCTAAAACGCTGACATGCACAAACTACACACAGACGACCGCGGTAAAAGAAAGAAAGAAAAAACTTCAGTTAAAATTTCACCAGACATGAGTGGTGAGTATAAAACCGTAGCTTTATGTATCCTAAATAGCACCAACTAGGTGGTTAGTTAACCATATATGCATGATAAGGAAAACACTCACCCTGAAAGCTGCCGCGCTATAAAAATGAAAACACCTTGTTGTCAGTTAGACAAAATTACTACTCGTTTATGACAGCAAACTAAACTTTATCGGGTGGACTACTTGGTCAGTCGTGTAATAATTTCTGACAGTTTTCTTGCAGTGTAGTTAAAATGAATGTCCACGTCATTGATTTGAGCAGCGCCAGTCCAGTTGGCAGTAGGGGTACGTCACCGGGGGAGTATATCCTGACGGAGAAGTGGCGCCACCTATATGCTGGAGGAACACACTACAAACACTCCGACGCGTCCTCTTATCCCACCTAAACAACGGCATGATTAGCCTGAGTTTGTTACGTAATGCTGGACATTTATATGTATTGTTCAAAATAAAGAAATCATATTTCATACATTCAGTTCTCTTTACTCTGTGTGGGAATTGATTGGTTAGTGGTAGAATTCTCACCTGCCAGTACGATGGCAGCTCTTAAATTTACTTCATTCATTTTTTTCAAATGCTCACCTGAGGATTTAATTCTTTTAAATTCCACAAACAATAGGTTTCAAATATCTTTGAGGTATTATAAAATGTGGGATATGTAGTGGAAAGCACGGAAAATACTCGAGGACAAGCGTCCTTTTAAAAATAAGAAAACTTGATGAAAGGGGGACATTTGCCTGATGCTGGTCTGGGTGAGAGTAGGAATGCTGAGCAGGGGACAGGGTAAGCTATACGCAGACAGGCAGGAGTGCGCCAGAAGATGGTATGCAATATGAATACACGGAGTGCCTCGTAATAGTACATGTTAGGTTGTCAGTCATGTAGTCAGTTTAACATACAGTCTTAATCACACAGACATAACATAAAACAAGCAGTCGCATTTATAACAAACAAAACATATCAAACAGGAAGTTTGTGACGACGAAAGTACCTATATGCAAATATATAGCATATGTTTTTACATATTTCAGTGTTTTACCCAAACGTAAGTGTGGACAGTAATCATTTCAGGAGTCTTTCAGAAATAGCGTGAAAAATGCCATCATTTAGATATAATTTTTTACAATGACTGCATTAAAATAACAATTAAGTATACAGACATATACATAAATACCCATGCGCTGCAAATGACTGTAAAGAAGAGAGTACTGTGTATGCTACATATGTACAACAAAACAATCCAAACTATTTCCATACAATTTAGTATGAACATATTTGCAAATGAATTAACAGTATAAGTAATCGTAGCAATTAAGTCGCTGGTGACCGTCTCCACATAAGTTCGCCTAGAATAAAAAGTTTTCAGAAATTGTCTTTAAAATCTCAGGACCGCGCCGCAAGTTCATAGTGGCCAAATATATCGTAGCGCTGGCGCTGAAGGTGGCGCGTGTTTTAATAACGAGGAGAGCAATACGATATTTTGGTCACAAAGCGGCGTTTATTCACTGTTTACCACTCGCACTTAAATACACTCACACTGCCCACCGTGCTGGTCACCCCGACTACTCACACCACACACGGTGGGCACACGTACATTACTACACGTGACGTCAGTATACAGTAAAACAACACCACAATACACGACAAAATACAGTACTATTTACATTATTTACACTGTTGGCACTGGGCCAGCATGCTGTGCTTCCTGATGGGCACCCTCGGCGCTACAATATATTATATATGTAGTGGTTGAATTGTTTGCATCTGTGTTTGTTTGTATCTGTATATCGGGCTATAGAAATATAATCAACCTCTGAAATAAAACTCTCCATGGCCACAATTTAAAATGGTAATTAATATGTTATCAGACTTCAGAAGGTATAATTCATCCTGCCACTCAAAACTACCCTCTACTGTGGTTCCCAAGGCTCAGTGGTGGTCTGAGATGTATTCCGAACTTGTGGATCATATTCGCTGTCTACTGCGATGGCCACAAAAAAGGTTTCAGTAACAAATACAGGTTATAATGCAACTGGTAGAAATGAAGGCGCACACACTAACCTTGCCAATAAGCACATACCTTTGCTTTTAAGGACAAAAAGTAGCGTAATGATATTTGCTATAGGGAGAATAAAATAGAAGTAGATTTAGTCAAATATCTATTTTGTTGACGCTGCATTTTTATATTAAAAAGAGCAGGTACTGGAGGCATTTTCCTCTAGCCTACTGTATCAGTGATGTTTTTCAGCAAGACAGAGATGTCCAGCGGCATAGTCTATCTGAAGGCCAGTTTCACTCCTTTCAAGCAGTGGTGAAGAAAGAAACACTATCTTTTGTGAGAAAGAAGAGGACAGGCTGCACAAAGCGGACGGTGTGAAACTGGGCCCTCCTCCTCATTGTGAGCAGAGCACGGAATTCCCACTAGCTAAGCTAATTGTGTGAGGTAAGTGTGTGAGGCGCAATGAATCACAATGACACGACTTACAAAATTATTAGTAGTAGCTGCTTGAGAACCTCAGCCGGCAAAGACGAGTGGAACAAAGCTGCCTTTGTTCCCATATTTTAATTGCCGAAAAGCCAAGAAGGTGCAAAGCTTCACAAAGCTCTCTTCTTCAGTTTCAGATGTTTTACACTGTTCGCATTTCCCACTAGATACCACTAACCTTAAAAGTTACAGGTCAGCCTAATCTTCAGCATTGAGATGTTTAGAATTCCGTTGGTAGGGCTTCATTGGTTAGAGGTGACTAACTACTACTACTACTACTAATAATAATAATTTTCTCCTATCCCATCTTGCTCTCCATGACATGTATGTGAGAGCAAGCTTGTCAGTGAAGGGCAGCCACCTGCACTGGTGCCCATAGAGGTTTATGGGCCTTGCTGAAGGACTTATGGACATATGATTGTTCTGCTGAAGCCAGGCCACACACTGTCCACTACAAACTTTGCCAGGGTTCAATCAGAGAGGGATTCCACCACCCCTTCACTCCCTGTACTGTACCTGATTGTGTCTAATTGCATCTTTATCTCTTCAGGGTCATGCATCCATGTGCAGTGATGTGCGACTCAGGACGCCGCGCCCAGGATCAGAAGGTCACCATTGCAAGTCTTGTGGTCAGCAGAGTGATTTCACCACTGGGCTCTTGATGCTAGGAGCCCCATGGACGGCCTGACCCTGCTTACAATGCTTTGGATAAAAGCCTTTGGTAGCTAAAGGCATGTAAATGTGTCCAGATGGCCGGTGGGGTTCATGACTATAGCTTTCTACTCACACTGGGCAGTTGATTTCATGACTGATAGATAAATATGTACATGCATTTACAGCAATTTTGAACTTTACTATCCACACATTAAAGCTGGAAGGAAACTTTATAAATGATATTTATAAGTAGTTATAGTTTATATGTCATCATGATGATTGAACAAAAGTCTTTGGCTCCAAATAGGGTAGGTCTGGGTGCCACATAAAAATACATGTAAGGAATCCTACAAACAGTGGGTTAATTCCTGCAGCTCACTGACAACCTAATGCAACTTAACTTTTTAGTTAAGGTCCTTTGTGCTTCTTCTTATTCATGGATTTTTCAATTAAATACATGGTTTTTGTTCAACTTGTAATGTCAAAATTAATGTACTATATTACAAGAGTGTTTTTGTTACGAATCTCTTTTTGTAAAAAAAAACAAAAACACTCACACTACAGCTGGATCCCTACAGCTTTTCTATGCTATTAATAGATGGATGGATGAATATCTCTCTTTAACATGTAACATTTGTGATTCTAAAAAAGAAAATAAGATGTATCTCAGTAGAATGAGCTGAAGCGGTGGACAGACTTTACTGCACGTGGGTTTATCAGAGTCCTTCTAGTTTTTGATGATGTGGTTTTAGGACTTTGTTGTGGAACTACCCACCTGTGAGGAGGAACGTGCTGATTAACGCAACTGCATTTGGCCTCCCGCTGAGCGGAGGTTTAACTTTTAGCTGTTTAGGAAGCAGGTAGTGGTGTGTTTGTGTGTATGGACTAGAGACTAGAGCCTCTTTACCAAAGGGTGACATGTAGCTTCAGAGAGTAGGGCTCTGTGTTAGAGCTTAACATCTGATTTTTTTGTGCTCTTTTTGCAAAAGTATGATTTTGATTATTACTCTTTTTCCTGTACTTCAGCTGATCCTTGAGTGGTTTCTCTTAACTGCATCTGTTGTCCACCTCTGCTTCAGTATAAATAAATCCCTAATCCTCTGAACCTACCCCAGCCTCCCATGTCTCACATACCCATGCCCAGAAGTCTGAGGATTTGAATCCCATAACTGGCAGAGTAATCATACTATTATTGGATCCTTAAGGCTGTAAACCACAAGAAGTCCAGTTGAAATGGATGCTGACTGATCCTGCACTCTCACTCCAAGATTATCACTTTGGACAGAAGCTTCCAATGAATAAATGAATGTAAAGCATCTTACATCCAGAAAAAAATTTGATTCCATTCTGGAATCTTATGCAAGTTTCCATGTGATAAATGGATGAGGCTAGCTGGGTCTGGTTAATGGAGTTTGCAGGTCTGCTAAAGTCAGGCATCATGTTTTGGTGCTAGCGAACATCATAACAACACAGCTACAGTTTCATTTGTATTTTCTTCTGACAGCTGGAAAAACATATGAGCAATATAATTTTCTTGATGACAATTAGCTAGCTTGGTGCAAAGTGAGCTTCAAAAAACAAAAATGCAGGTAGCTTCTTTGTGTCAAATGCAATCGGGTCATTGACGTGGCAACATTCACAATTAAGAAGTACTTTTAGTTATTAGCCGAATAATGGTCTTCTATTTCCATGTTATCTGTTTTGGATGCAGCATAAAACGGACCGTAAACATTTACCCTCCTCTATTGTCTGCACCTTTTTGGGTGTCAAATGATACTTGCATTTTAAACCCGCTTTCATTCCGCATTCCTCAGCTCCTAAGTTTTATTTAAATCTGCCACCAGACAGATTTAAATGTTCTGCCAGGTGTGACACCAACCATGCAGTCTTTTCTTTTCTACCATTAACCCACCTGCGCAGGGGTGGGGGGAGTTGCCAAGCAACTCAGCTGGGGGTAAAGCCGGAACTGAAAAGCAAAGTCAGGGTCACTATCATAAGCAAAACAATATGATCAAAAAGCTAATGACTCTTAGCAGAGAGAGCTCTGGAGGATTAGTCCGTTAGTGTGACTTACAGGTCCAAAATAAGCCATAGCACAGATGCAACAGAAACAAAGAGCTATTGTTAGACAAAAAATGGAGAATGGGTTCCAGAATATGGAGGTTACATAGAGTGGACAGTATTGTGTTCATTTGTAGTGAAATTGAGCTTCACTTAAAACATCATTACTTCTACCAACAGGAGAAGTTAATCATTGTACTAAACGGTAAAGGCAATGACTGTTCGAAACATTTTTGAAAGATCTGGTGTCCAATGTAGTGAATCAGAAATACACAAAACGTAAAAACAGTAAAGCCCATTTGCGTCATTTGTGATATAGTTATGTGAACACGATCGTAATTCTCCCCTCCATGAAAGCGGTGGGGGTGTGTGGGGGGGCTTCACAGGAATTGAATTTGTTCGGGATAACAATTAACCCTCGGCATTTACTCTTTCTTAATATTTATACACTTAAGCTTAAATTTAAACAGGTAAAACTAACGCACGTAGGCATGACAATACTAACATTTTACCACATAGTGGCAGTATAGGACACGACAGAATGAGTCTTATCTTCAGCTTACCCAGAGCAGCCCAATAGCATGACTGAACTACTGGGTCGCACAAAACATCAGGAGTATCAGGAAGATGTGGTACATTGGTGGAGTAAGTCATGTTAACTATAAAATGTTCGTTCGATATTTATTTATCGAAACCGTTATAATTAGCTGTTAGATAAGTATTTTTGAACTTATACAAAACATCTTACAGTTAATCTTTTTTCAAACAGTATGAAAATAGAAAAACAAGTTAAATTATTTTTATTAACGAGTTAAAATATCATGAAATTCTCCAAAAGCCAAAAAAAACTAAATTAAACCACTTGTCCAGACATGTTTTTTAAGATGCAATCCCGAATTTCACCCTTAAAAACAAGTTAAATTATTTTTATTAACGAGTTAAAATATCATGAAATTCTCCGAAAACTAAAAAAACAAAATTAAACCACTTGTCCAGACATGTTTTTTAGGATGCAATCCCGAATTTCACCCTTAAAAACAAGTTAAACGATTTTTTATTAATGAGTTAAAATGTCATGAAATTCTCCAAAAACTAACAAAAAATTAAATGCTGCAGGGTTTTTTTTATCCACTTGCCCACACATGTAAATTTAAAATGCAATCCTGATTTTCACTCTTTAACCCTGAGAGTAACGATTAACTGAGGAGTTATGGCCTGGTTTGCTCTTCACTCTTGCTGGGCAATGTTGTTGGAGCTCAGTGATGTCAATGTTTAAGCACTCTAGTTATGAGGCAATGACTAGTTCCAGTCTCTTCATCAATCTTTCTAACATTCCCACAATTATAAACTTGCTCTTCACTTCCTCTTCTATTCAAATATTTTGGGAAAAAATGCAAACAGAATGATGGGTATCAATGTATAAATTGCCTGTGGGTGTACATACGTGAATGAATGGTGTGTGAGTGTGTGTGCCCTGCAAGGGGTTGGTGCCCCATCCTGTAGTCTTCCCTGCCTTGTGCCCATAGCCTTTGGGATAGGCTCCGCCCATCCTGCAACCCTGGGTAGGATAAAGTGATGGATGTATGGATGGATGATGTCTTTATATCGTAGCTTCCTAAATTACACATAGTATTTTTTTTGTCAATTCAGATTCATGTCTTGATGAATGAAACCAAAGGGGTTAGTATGAATTGTTCTTTGAATAAAAGCTGTACCGTTATTTATATTATGACTTCTAATATACTTGCCTCAATGGCCATTAATATTGATTCACTGGTAGCCATGTAGTTAGAATGGCCACTAGTAATGCAATGAAATGCAAATTTAGTAAACACATGCAGTCACGGGAGGCATGTAAAGTGTGATTAGCTGCAGTAAAACAAAGTTTCTACTAAGAGCTGTTAGTGCAGCTGGCAAAAGCAGCCTCAGAACAAAAGGAACATACCCAACGGGTGACAACTACCCATTATGTCAGAACTGAGTGAAAATGACGCATTGAGGTGCCTAGGGTTTGTCTCACACTCTGCACAGAGCACCTCCATTTGCTTTGAATCAACCTAAATGAATGAGCCACTGATAGTAGTAGCAAGAGCGTAATGTTTACAACGTGCCTAAAAAAAACAGAGAACGAGAACGACTGAAACTGAAGGGGCTACAATTGCCTCTGACCCTTCCCTTAAACCGCAGTTCATCCCCTTTCCTGAAAGTAAACAATAATCAAAATTTCCAGGAAGTCAGATAGTTCTTTGAGCCTTGTTCATCACCATGGTTTCGGCCCCCTTTGCTATCCCACTGCATCCAGTTAAAAAAAAGACCACCCATGCAGGAAGTGTGCATCCAGAAAGCACGCTGTAACCACTCCTTGAAACCGAGGTGATGCACCTGAAAGATTTCAAGTAAATATACTTAACCTGAGGTTCAAGTGCTTCCCACTTCTTTTGAAATAGCATTTTGTTGATACTTCTACAGACAGAGAGCGCACTTTAACACACAGGGTAAATTAATAATCCCAAACATCCTGCAACAGTCAAGATTATTTTATTACTTACGGCAAGGCTTTTTCTGACATGTGCGAGTATTTCGTGCCAGGGCATGCCGTGACCATCACGCCTGCTGATCTGTGACTGCAACAATGTACCGTGTGAGTCTTTGCGCTCCTTTCAGTAGGTCTTTATCATCCTGTCACTGAGTGCACGTCACCTTTTCTGAGGCGCCTGAGAAAGTCGGACTTTCTGATGCGGTCTTAGATGACCTAGGCCGGGGGTTTATCCATCCCAATCCGCTAAAATGGGGGTTTCTGCTTTGTGGCAATCGTTGACTTGCAAAACATGCCCTATTGACCCCCATCAGTGCTGTACAGGAAGGGCTGAAAGCTAGTATGTCATTTGTTGATTCAGTGCGGGGGGATTCCCACTGAGAAAAGATCAACAAGACAACATCTATCTATCTATCTATCTATCTATCTATCTATCTATCTATCTGTCTATCTATCTATCTATCTATCTATCTATCTATCTGCATCTGGTCTGTCTGTCTGTCCATATACAGTGCTCAGAGAAAATCTTTGGAAGCTTGCTTAATCCAGTAAACACAAATACCAAATACTAACAACACCATTACTTTATTCATTTACACTCACACACACACACACACAGGTTTGTAATTATATCTTTGTGGGGACTCTCCATTCATTTATATATGGAAAACATGACAAGACTTTTTTACTTTTTTTGATTGCATTCGCAGATCTTTATGGGGACCTGAAAAATGGTCTACACAATGTCGAAATAACAGGTTTTTATTACATTGCGGGGAGTATCTGGTCCCCACAATGTAATATAAACCTAATCCACACACACACACACTTGTCTCATTCTCACTTGTCTCTTTTTTTTTAATTAGTAACACTTTTGCAATAACATAAAACCAAACATTTGTGTTTAGTATCCCATTAGAAGCCAAATAAGAACATAAGAAATTTACAAACGAGAGGAGGCCATTCGGCCCATCAAGCTCATTTGGGGAGAACTTAACTAATAGTTGATAAAATCTTATCTAGCTCTGATTTAAGAGAACCCAGGGTTTTAGCTTGTGCTACACTAGCAGGAAGACTATTCCATCCTCTAACTACACGCTGTGTAAAGAAGTTGTACAATTGCAATCAACAGAAAAATGGCAAGAACAGAACTGAATGAGACAGTCAAAAAAAAAATCAGCTTTCATAAATAAATCCTGACCTTTCAGGATTATTACGCGAACTGCCTTTTCCTTTCCACTGATTCTCAATTATCCTCTTCAAATCACACTTTAAAGCATTTCAGAAGAAGACACCTAAGCCAAAGGCAAACAAAGCAACACCAAAGCACTCAGCTCCACTACACACAGCGCTAATCTGTTACATCAGGTGTTGACACCATTGTCTGGTGCCTCAGTACACATGCTGCCGGACCACGCAGGCGCGCTTTCCACTAAAGGCACAGGGAGAAGGTAAATGCAGGAAATGTCACGTCCCTGTCTCTTCTTCGTGCTCTCACCTCATCACCTTAACATTCCCGTCCAACCTCATAGGCATCAATGCTCGAGAAATATTTAAAATGGTGAGAAGAATATCGTCTCTAGGTACATTCTTTATTATTTTATATTTAACCTATGAATTTGGTTAGACTTAGCTAGTTAACTTAAACAAATATCAAACAGATTTCCTCAACATATATATATATATGTATATATAAAACAAAAACAGCATCCAGTGTATCCTGGAGAAAATGGCGCAATTTCAGAATTTAAATGAAAATAGATTGTGGATTACATAGCTGAAGGTACCTGAACCTGAAAATACAAAACAGCAGTAGTGCTGGAAAAAAAATCTGGGACACTAAATGCATGTGTAATATAAATGAATGCAGAACTAATGTTGGCAGTGTTGCTCTCGCTGGGGGTTTGCCCTGCATAGTGAGGCTTGGCTCCTGCTTAAACCCAGTGTTACTAACTGTCCATATTAATGAATTGGCCACAATGTGGCTGTGCCTGGACTTGCTCGGAACCATAAAGGAGTAAAATTCCTTTCCTTTTTAGAGAACCAGTTGCCGCTGTCACCCAGGGAACCGGGGCTGCAGCCCGGGGAGATACAACGGAACCGGCGGTAACCCACGCGTTCCTTGTCACAAATTCGATATTGTTTTGATTAATGAGCCCCCCCACCTCCCTTTGCTTTACGGTAAGGTTCTGGTCTGTTTGTTAACGTTGTGATAGCCATATCCACGTTTCTCTTCGAGTCGTTGGGGCTACAGATGATGCTCACTGGTTGATTGATGAGGCAATTGAACGTAACACAGAGTAACGTAAAGAACATAGTGGAACAACTGAATTAAAAAAAAAAAAAAAAAATTCTCAATCAATATGCCTAGTGCAACTGACTTCTTGTAAACAGGTTACCATGACAGAGTTAGTTATAGGTGTATTTCTAAATTATAATTAAATTTAAAGGAATCTTTACTTTTCTTGTATATTGAAACTGTCAGATGTTTAATGGATGCATAATGACAAGGGGAAAGTTAAGCACATTTATGCAGATTGTCTGCCACGAGATTAAAAAATTGTAATAATAATAGAATATTTTCTTAAAACAGTGTACATGCCTTATTCCTTTCGTTTCTTACACTCAGTAAGCTGCTGGTCCAAAAATAATAACATGCATTTGCAAACAAACGTTACATGTATGACCTGCCAGTGGGAGAATTAGATTTTAAGAGAGCAGAATGGCGGGGTCAGAAGAATTCGTCCCACCATGACGGCAATATTCCCGCCCTGCTGGAGAGCTGCTGCATGGCCAGATCCCTGCTGACTCCCGCTTGTTTGCATTCCTTGCAGTTAATAAATGTTTGTCTGATTTCTGACAGGGTCTAACGGTCACCGCAAGTAAACACATGCGAATGCACGAAAAACTCTTGCGCTCCTAACTATGAAAAGAGCCACGGCAGCACATTTGCGCAGTTTCATAAACGAAGCAGCCAACGCCATCCGTCTAGCATGTTAGCTCATAATTATGATATAACTCAAATATTTCAATTTTGGTCTTTCACACTTAAGAGAAAATGGACTAATGATTTGTGTATAAGTATTTTTATGTAGCTTTGTCAAAAAATCATACACGACTCAGTCATCATATTGTAACCCCTGTCACAAAAAGACTTTCAAAATTCATAATACTCAAGGTGTTTTCGTTTTGTTCTGTGATAGGCCTAATATCCAGTTAGACATACAACTCTGGAAAAAAATTAGTACAACAATTTTCAGTTTCATTCATTTCTCAATTTATGTGTATTCGCCTGTGTAAAATATACATATTTTTTTTTTGCAAACTGCAGCCTGGTTCTTCGCTGCTTCTCATTGATGAAGGGCTACTTCCTTGTTTTATGGGTCTGCAGTCCTGCTTCTAAGAGCCTGTTATGAATTGTTCTACC
This sequence comes from Paramormyrops kingsleyae, assembly GCF_048594095.1. NCBI lineage: Eukaryota > Metazoa > Chordata > Actinopteri > Osteoglossiformes > Mormyridae > Paramormyrops > Paramormyrops kingsleyae. Next base: position 13,835,197 of record NC_132801.1, read on the forward strand.
AGTGCACTTCACACCGTTTAATGTTTCCCATTCTTTTTGAAGGTCACTTGAGGTCATCCTCTGATTTATGAGGCACTGCTGGATAAGTTGACGGTCATCTCTGGCATTAGAAAGCTGCTTCTGCCCTCTACCAGGCTGGTTTTTGGTTGTTGCCAGTGTCTCCTGCTTCACCTTGTTCTTGTGTACTGCTGTATTAGAAACTTTGAACCTGGAAGCAGCCTGCCAGACAGTGTAGCCTCTGCCAGCAGAACCAGGATTAAAAAATGCAGATTTTTTAAATATATTTATAGTGGTCTCCATATTCTAATTGCTTATCCATATATGGTCATGGGTAGTGAATAGGTTAGTACATGTTATTGTTATTGCTAGTCTACAAGTAACTTTATTTGTAAACAAGTGAGCATTGTTTGGACTACAATGTACAATGACTACTGCTTGTGGGGGCCTACATGTTCATGACTCTGTTCAGACAGTCCTCTGTTCTCATGCAGGCTGACAGCAGACCGAGCCATAATGCAAATTCCCCCATAAAAGGCCATGAATGAGATCAAAGCACAAGCACTGAATTGACAAAAGACACATAAAAAGAAGTGAAGATGATCACAATTTCCTATGTTTCTGTCACAACTTTGGGGATGAAGGACTCGAGGGCAGGCGTTGTACTAAAACAAAAAGGGCTTATTTGAATTAAAGACTAGAAACATGCTCATCAAGAGGGACCAAAACAAGAGAACTGGACAATAGGAAGGCCACTGGAAACAGGAAGGTTCAACGTCGGTGATTGAACTGGGGAACATCGAAGTGAGAAGCACATATATGGAACTAACGAGGGAACTAACAAGGGAGCTAACGAGAGGCAGCTGGGAGTGACTAACACGAGGGTTAGGAACGAGAGGTAAGATAAATGAGTAACAGGCATGGCTTGTTAGGGCCTCACTAGGGAGGAGACAGGAGTGTCAGCTGGATGTGGCAGGCAGGATGTGACACTTTCTTCATTTTGTCAGGTTTTTGTTTTTTGGTGCACAAAATATAACAAGAAGTGCTATAGTGACAGTAAAACCTGAAAGCCACACTTTTGTGTGCAATAAGTTTGTGCAGGTCACTTGTTCTGTTCGGTACAGTGGTTCGCTCAGCATGAGGACGTGTGAAGCTGGGACTTTTTGAAGTTAGTATCCTCACTCCCATAAAATGCAAGGAAGCTTGAAACAGCAAGACAGAAAAGAATATAAAAAGAAAATAATCGCTCATGATGAATAAGCAAAGCTCTGCCAGGACATCTACTAAAAGCCAAGGGGGGTGAAAAATAAAGGAATAAAATGCTTACTGTGTCCTTATTTGTTTGCAGCGTTTACAATGGTGCAGGGGGGCGACTGGGGGTGTCATGTCAACTCATTGAATCAAGCCAAGTCTTCCTCCTCACTGAGGGCTGCTTAGTTTCAGGATTTGCTTCGTTTACCCCGCCCTCTATTCTCAGGCAGGCCTGAGCTTGCCCACTGAACACACAGATCACAGCGTCAGGCCAGGCCGTTGGTGAACGCGCACAGCTTCGTGACGTTTGTTTACCTCTCATTTCTCAGTTGTCCTCTAGAGCAATGCGGCAGGGCCACATGCCGATGCATTATTCACTCACCTGTGCAGCTGTGAAGGACAGGCTAATTGGTGGCAGTGGGTGTTACAGCCATTTTGGTACCTGTAGCTAGAGACCTGTCTAGAAAGAAGTCAGCTTCTTGAACAATTGCATTGCTCAACGATTTTGGACAGTTATGTTTTTTCAGATTGCTATGACATTAGGACACCATTCTCAATAAAGGGATTATATAAAGTATTCCAGTGGATGTCCAAAGTTCACCTATCTGTGATTTAATGCATGCTGCCAAAAAGGCCGTTCAGAACTTTGAAATGACTAATGGAATTTAAAAAGTACAGTGTACAATGTTAGCGTCACGGAAAACCGGCAGCACGCATTTTGGATGCATACATACACAAAGCCTACTGAATGTCAGACAGGAAGAGAAGAGCTTTAGAAGAAGCTCGTAGACCTTAGGATTCTGGGGAGAATTCAGCATGGTATCTGTGATCACTGCAATATTCATCACACAACCACCCAATGATCTCAGACTTCCTGTCATCACCAGCGCGCCCTGGAGCACCTGATACACCAGAAGAACCTTATCAAATCTCCCGCCTACCTGCTGTCCCTCCTTCCACTGAGTACGAAGGAGGTGACATATGTTTGCAAGGAATTAATGACGCTAGTCACTCACCCACCTGGACTGGGGGGGGGGGGGCAGCAAAGGGGGCTCAAGAAGACATTCAGAGAGGTTCCACTGCCCAGACCTCTCATACAACTCTTTCCGGAATGCCATTGTTATTTCCCAACAAGACTGAGTGTTTGGTTAGATCGGCCAGTAATGGCAAAGTTAAAACAGTGCAGTGTTTCACAGCTCCAGGCAGCTGTTGTGTAGTGGAATTTCACTGAGAGATAGTTGGATAGTGAATTGGGACTTTGAGAAACACAAAGAAAACAGTCATGGTGAACTATAGTTCCCAGAATGGCTTTTTCCCACTTTTATTTCATTTCCAATCATCTGCCCCTAAAAACACTGAGAGCAGAATAATGGACCTTCTCGCCAAGCTGTGCTCACTGGCTGCTTGTTCCCTTTGCCGGTGACGCACATCAGGAAACTTTCTCGCTTCTGTCTCCCAGGAAGACTCGTCAGCTCATGCTGCTGTAATGAGCAGCCTCTCCGCAGCCTCTCCGCCAACCACATCCCAGTGTTGGCTCAAAGGTTCCCAGTGTCCCAACAGGTCACATTCACCACTGTCCCGCAATCAGCTCTGTCACCACGTTTTTCTGTAACTTTGTACGATATCATCACAGATACTGAAAATGCAAGTAATACTTGTTATAAAGACAAAATTCTTTCCAATTATGAGTTAGTGCCTCTGCCAAGGCATGGATACTTACGAATCAGCCGACTTGCCTAAGTTCCCTTTAAAGGCCAATGATAAGATACAGGATTGCATCTTCCTTGATTTATCCTTGGAGATTAATGAAGTTATCTCTCTATGGAGAGTTACTCATTTCATCTATCAGAAACAATGAAGCCATATCCATTGAAATGTCGGTTAATACGTTGATATATATATCTAAAAATTAGGTCTGTTTTTTTTCTATAGCAGTTTTCTTAAATCTCGATAAACGGGTCTAATTATCATTAGGCCTTCACCTCCCGTGGAGCGAAAAGGCCCAGCATATCACAGAGCACTGGAGGATCTAGCTCCCCTGCCTAGTAGCACTTAATGCGGAGGAAGACCTGGCAGCCCCTGCTTGCATCTTGCTGTTGTTTCATTCTATGCAGCACATCGCTTCTTACACCCAAAAACCACAACAAACACATTCCGCGTCTTTGAATCGCCTAGACGGTGTGAGGGGCTTATTCCGGTGTATTATACCAGAAACACACACTGTTTCAAAAACCTACTTTGAATATACCCCTGCTGATTGGGGTTATTAAAAGTTCACTTTGGTGAAGCAAATGCACCTTTACAAAGACGTGCGTGGCGGCTGTAATTAATCTCAACCGCCAGCGACTTCTCCCTCTCCACAGTCACTGTTCCCTCCGCAAGCTACCCTAACCCTCCCGGGCCCAGAGGATCAACAGTGGAGGCTCTCGCATTCTCCTTGCCGTCTACATGACAAAAGGACTGGCAGTTGTCTGGGAGACTGCCTTTCATTAGCCATGTGATAAAAAAGATGGATTCCCTGTTTCCCCTGTGCCTCTCCCCCAGTCCGAGCCTCCCCCCTCCCTTTCTGAAACGTCGGGACAAGCTGAACTCCCGAGGCTTCCAACCACCAGAGGCCTGACCACCCTCCCTGTCTGCGCTCAGGCCAGAATACCAATAGGGTTGTGGGGCAACTGTGAAAAATACGTCCTAAAGGCAGCCTTGTTATTCCTTGGTGACGCCGCCAAGCTAATATTTTCACAAGGCCCGAAAATCCTAAGGATCAGCACGTCACAGTTGGCTGAGCAGACACTCGTGCCTCTCCGGGTCACTTTCTGTCTTGGTCCAGCCCCTCTTGTCTTTTTTTCAATCAGTCGTTGTTTTCTCATTGGGCTCATGGGGGGGGGGGAGGGGTATGGGGGTGCAAGTATGAAGCTGTGCATGAACATATGCTTTGTGTGCTGTTGACAACTTTAATTTATAAAAGTTTCAGAAACAAATGGATGTTTACAGAAGTATATCACATAAAACTAAACTTAAATGCACATGCATCCATCTATCCATCCATCCTCAAACTGCTAATCCTGGACAGGGTCGCAGGGATAAATGCATATCATAAACAGTAATGCAGATCCAAAATGTTATCTGGAACATACAGGAAATCATAGACTTGTTTGTTTCTAAAATACTTCTGTGGACCTTAAAATTTATTTTCTATTAAGTAGCTGGGGAAGGAAAACCTTACTTTTTATAATATGCCACCTGACATAGAAAAGACACAGATGAGAAGTCGCAAGTTTGCAGGGAAATTGAGTTTTCCTTTATTGAAATGGTCCGTTCCGTTTTGTACGCATGTTTGTACCGACATGCGAGTGTCTTTCTGTGCCTGTTATTGATTCAAGCTGTTTCTGAACCGAAAATCAAAGCTCTTCATTTTTGTTATAATTGCACAGCATCAATAACACCACCAAGCATTTCTTTTTCACAGTGTTTCTGAAATGTATCTAAAAAATTCACATGAATATCACAGTATCACACAATAATGTGCTATATCCTGATGTCTAACAAAGCGTGCAGCTTTTAAAGAAATTAAGTAACTTTTTTGCTGACATATTGAGCTTTGAGTCTTAAAGTGTTCCTTGGATGACACGGGCAGGGTTACCACCTAAGCATGGGTATCTCCTTACACAAAGCTGTCAGTGAGGTTGGGAAATAATGCTGGCATCATATTACGGTAGCTTCTCTTCTAACAAACCTACCTAATAATTATAGATCGGTCCTGAGCGTGAGCACTTGCCTGAGAGAAACAGGACATCTTCTCAATAGGTGCGTGTCTACCTAAAGTATGACCTCAGGCTGCTAATGCCGGTCAGCCACCCTATCCGCTTAGAGGACGTCCTCGCAGAGCATGAAGACACAGTTCATCTAATCTCACCTGAAAGCCATTATACCATGTAAGGAGTTCATACATTATTGATAAGGTTCCATGTCAGGCTTAAACTGCTCCCCTCAGCATTAGTTTTTAACTCTAACATTATTTTGCACTTCCTCATTTGTTGCAGCTGCCCAGCAGTCCTTCCCTGAAATCGCCGTGTGAGAGGAGCGTTCGGCAAGAAGGACATTTAATCGCAAACAGAAGTCCACAAGTATTCATCAGAAATCATAAAACACCCCTGCGAAAGGGAATTTGTCCGCGGGAATTTGTCCAAAGTCAAAAAGAGACGTTTCCTATCGACAGGTCCTTGATGTAATGCCACATAAATCCATCACTATAAGTTGTGGGACAATGGAGACACAGAAAGCTGACAGAGAAAGCCCCTAAGGTTGAGTAAGGCTGAACAAAAAGAGACGTCCAAACAGAGTACACATCTATTTAGACCCCACACGGACCCAGCGGGGGGGAGGGGGGGGGAGGCGACCCTGGGAGACAATGATCTGACTGAGCACAGACAAAGGTGGATACAGAAGCACATCCCTGACTACTGAGGCTCACCCGCAGGACACATGACACAGGAAACAGGACATTTTTTAGCAAATACAGGCTAGCTAATAAATAGCACCTTGAAAACATTCCCTTTTACTAACTAATCTCTAAGGAGCAAACCAAAGTACATTATTATTCTTTGGTTTTTCTTTTTATTATTGTTATTATTATTGTTGTTGTTGTCATGTTGTTCTTGTTGTTGTTATTATCATACCTGCGGCATGTTTCAGGAAGTTGTCAGATTTAAGGTAGTCTGGGCTAAATGAACTTTATCTTTATTCACTTATATTTACCCCAGGCTACCTTAAATCCAACAAGTTATCCGGCTAAGCAAGAAACCCTGCTTTGTGGAACTGGCCCCTGGGTAACAACCAATAAACATACTGAGAAAATTAAACACTCGGAGTAAACGAGAAGTAATCGAGAAACACCAAAGAATCACCCAGCAAATTTAAAGAATTTTATTGAAAATAAAACATTAAAACACGACAGGGGTTGTTGCACCAGCACTCCTGAACTGCATATTTCAGCGTCACAAAACAAAAAGTTACAGACAAAGATAAAAAAACAAACACAACACGCTCTCAGGTATTATGTATACAGGACATAGAACAGCAGAGTCTGGTTTGGGCTGCGCTTTAGGGACAAGTTGTTCATAATGGTCCTTTGTGTGTACATACTGAGTCACTAAGAAGGAAAACATCTTTTTATTTTTCTTTAAAATGGAGCTAGAACATTATTCATAATCAACATCAGCTTGGTGACTGCTGATGGTTCCTGAAAGAGACCGCAACTAGTGTGTCATGCAATAACATGTAAAATGAGAAATAAACAATTTCTCCTAAGGAGGTGACTGCGGCTTGTTCTCAAATTTTGCTACCTTTGCCAACAGGAAACAGCAGCCTCTGCACGTCAAAAATTTAAGCACACCTGTTGTTCTATACTCCAAAATAATCCAGATATAACAGTTCTCACTTCTCCTACAGCAATGGATATTACCCAATAAATATAAAACATCCCAAAGACCTAATGATTATATTCCAATACCTTTATCTAAATTCTCCAAAAAATAGCAAAGCTTATATTAATCACTAGAGTCCTAATTTTGGTCTTTGCACCCAAAAAGTAGTTAAATTGTAACATTTTGTATGTGAGCACTTATCTAAGACCACTTCATTAAGGAATTTATCTTTAATTTTATGTTAAACAGATGAGATTATTACAATAAAACTACTGCTCAGTGATCAACAGAAGCTGCCTTGCCGTTTTATGCTTTAATATCTGACATGCGATTATCTGGTCTGAACTTGGAAAAAAAAAGAAAGAAATCAGTACAAACATTTCTGGTAATAAATTTATATTAAAAAAATCCTATTTTCTTCTGTTTTGTGTGCATAGTAGAAGAACAGTGATCATTTGAACCAGTTTACTTCAAAAGCAGGGAAGTCCAAACAAAAACAAGCTTCATGATTAATCCACCTTAAAACTATGATCATTTGGCACATAAGTCTCATCTATTTATTAGAGAGTTTTATATTTTGTTATAGACAAAAACACTTAACCTGTTATCTCCCCAGTTGCCTGTTTGAGTCAGTCTAAGGGATCAGAATTAGCTCCAGTCCGCTAGATGAGAGACAGTTAGGAGTGACGCCTGGTGCTCAGTGATACCCAACTAACAATCAGGTCTTCATAAGACTTACGTATGAAGATCTAGCTTTTAGTGCGTCCTGTTTCTTCTCATTACATGGCCTCTGCTTCCCATTATCTAAGGGATATTGAAGCCCAGAATGAATGATCTGACAGATCAAACACAGCAGAATTGATGTTCATCCATTTTTTTATCGCCTGTGTTTAATTTCTACACAATGCTGTATGATTTTGTTGACTGCTGTCAAGTAGGCATGACTATGAATCATGATCAGAAATTGGAGGTGAATCAACGGTGTCTGAACTGCAAGAAAACTGACTTAGTTGTTAAAAAAAACATGAAACCTTACTGCACATATTTCTAACATAGGATTATTTTCCAAAGTCAGAATTTGATGCTTTTTGTGGAAGCCCTTATTTTAGCATTCACAAAGTCTGACCAAGTGTTAAAGTTTTTAAAAGGTCACATTGCTGTTCTCTGTGGCAGTTTTTGGCCTGTGTTGATGTTGCATTTTGAGATTCCATACAATTTGCTCAATGCTTATTAAGGGTTATTCAAAGAAAGCTACCATTTGACAATATTTCGAACATGACAGTATCATAAAAGGTTCCACACCTCTGCATGCTAGGCCAAAGTTTGGAATGAAAGCTCAATGTCCTTAGAGGTAAAAACAGTCTCCTCACTCTTTAAATGAGTTGATTCTTCCCTAAATCACCTGCTTCCAGCTCAGGAACAGAGAATACACCTTATTCAAAGCATGGATTCGATCTTACTGCTGAGATCACCATTAAGGGAGTCTCCAAGGTCGAATAGCTGGTCGATGTTCACAGCTGAATTGCAGAGAAAGTCAGCCCGCTTGTCCTGCCCCTCTTCATCATCCTGTTCAGGCCAGGGACTCTGCAGGAAAGCGGTGGTCAGAAACGTCCCCTCGTCGAAATCCAAGCTGCTCTCCTGCGTCTCGGATAAAACATGGCTGCTTGAAGCATCACCAGATGTCTCCAGAGGGCTCCACTGCTCCGGACGGCCAATATGTATGCCGTGTATTGTCAGGTCCTCGTCGTGCTCTATGGGGCTCAGCTGGCTGGTGCTGTCCAGGATGAGGTCGCCGGTCAAGGCTGAGTCCAGCAGGGCATCCCAGTCAAAGTCCCCCTTCAGAGATCCCAGCTCCTTCTGCTCGTCAGGAGATAGCAAGGGCGAACTGCAGCGCCGAAGACCTTTAACTCCCGTGATCCTGAGCTGTTGGGCTTGCTTCCTCTTGGAACCACACCTCTTTCCCCTGCCGGATGTAGCAATCTCCCTGTTGGACGGGTCCCAATTCTGGTCCACTGCCGTAGCCGCTTCAAAGTCCCGCAGCAGCTGTTGAGACTCTGGGCTGACCAGCAGCTCGCTGTGTCCAGCAGGGAGGGGGCTCGATAGCCCCAGGGGTGCTGCTCTCACCCTGGCCTGCAGCACGGGGTTGATCTGCACAGGCGGATGCCGATGCTTCTTGTAAACGCCGCTCATCAGTCGGTCTGCATACTGGGGGTCGATCTTCCAGAAGCCTCCTTTTCCAGGTTCATCCTTCTGCCTTGGGACTTTTATGAAGCACTTGTTCAATGACAGGTTGTGCCGGATTGAGTTCTGCAAAGATTCGTTGAGAAAACGCCAATCGATGACAGTAATTAATGCGTTCTTCTGAAGCTCAAAACAGTCAAAATAACTAACAATTAATCATTCTAATCATGAAAGCAAAAATGATTATGAAAGTCAACAGCATATGCAACAGTACAGACTGTTACGTTGCTCCAGCTCACGTTAACTTATAAAGACTATGGTCTTCTTCTACAGGTTAAATATTACTGAACCTGTGCTTTGGTTTAGAAAACCAAAATTGTGTAGGAATGCACCTAATTAGTCTTAGCAAAACGTTACAATAAGGAGGCTAAATAGATTCAGCAATGATTTATCAAGTTCCCTAACCATCTGGATCTGATTGCTTTTAAGTATAAAAACATTCTCTTAACATTAAGCCATCACAATATAACCCTTTGCTTTTTTTAGCCCAATTAACTTTTTTTCCTGTCTGATTATCTCTCTGCTGAAGCAAAAAGGCAACAAAAAAAAATCCAGAATACTTATTAAATATGATGTCAGAAAGTGGTGAATATGGATTGGCTATGACTGGCACAGCTGTGACGGCTGACGTGAATGCACTTGATTACACACAATGCTCCAGTCCTAACACTTCTCAAATATGGCAGCTCGCCCAGAGCTCTCGAAAATATCCAGCCTAACAAAAAAGTCTGACTCCTTCCCTTAAAACAGAACCGTGCCCAGCTGCAACTTGCCCCCCCCCAAAATACACAGAGCTCACCAAGGGCTACATCAACTGCTGCAGGGAGTACTTCCCCGCCTGGCATGTTAAAAAAAACAAGGAAGGAAGAAATGCTGGCATGATTTTGATTCAAAAGAGCTCCAACTTATCAGTTTGACTAACTGCAAGCTTATAGTGTGTAATGGGTGGCCAAATGTATTCTGTCAGATACACACTCAATACTACTGTTCCCTGTCTCTGACTGTATTTGTGTCCACTATCTCTCACAAATATAAAGTAAAACACAGTCAATAAATGACAGCTGTACAGTTCATAAATCCGTATAAATACAACAAAATACATCCCACTCACCTGCCAAGTGGGGTCAGCATATCGGAAGTAGCAGAAATTGTCTGTGATCCACTTGTAGATGCAGGAGAGCGTGATCTTGGTCTTTTTGCTGGCCTGCATCGCCATGCAGATCAGCGTGGCGTAAGAATAGGGTGGCTTAATGTGTGGGTTGGTCTTGTAGTCTACCTCCTCTGGGCTGTGGCCGTACGTGGTAAAAGCGGACGAGGGGAGGCCCCTACAGAAGGCCGCAGCTGTTGGCTTGCCCGGGGTGTGTGGCATGCCCATGGATGCCGGATCTGCTGCCATGGGAGATGCGGGGGCCTCAGATCCCACTAATCGCTGGTGTCCATAGAGGCTGTGGTGCTGGGCGGACAGGGGTGCCACCTGGCCTCCGCTGGCGTTGATGATGGAGAATTCCTGGAGCCACTGCAGGCTGGTCAGGCTGTCGTCCAGGTTGACCGAGCCTCCGCAGCTGCTGCCGGTACGGCCCATGTTCTCATCCCGCTCCTCTGCCTCTGCAGCTGCAGTCACCACCACCTCCTCCAGGCCCATAGAGCCCTCGAGCCAGGAGTCTGCACTGCTCAGAGACATGACCACTTCTCTCTCCTTCCCACCAGCTGTCTAACTGCTGTTGGCAGGTACAATGCAAGAGCTAGCAAAGACCTGACAGCAAAAAAGGACAGTAAGGATTCACATATGGCCATATCTGTAGTATATTTCACTCCTGCCCATCATATATCAGTTACTTATATTAGTAAATTAACTGGGTAAACCGGATCTGTCAAATCTAAAACATTTTTCATTGAAAAGAAATTTTTCATTACGATTATAATTCAAATGCTCAAAACATACACTACTAAGAAACAGAGTCCCGTGACGCCAAGACTGAGGCAGCGTAATATGCAGGACGGTCATAGAACTTTCCTGAAATTCTCGCGGTCGCTCTCAGAAGCTACAGCTGCTCTGTTAATGATTGCGATGGAGTTGCGTGCCGACATCAAGCAACGGAGATGCAGGTACCAATTTATTTATAGGCCTTTTTCAAATAAATTAAATTAGTGATATTTTTGAAAATATCGATAATGATAGTATTCACTACAGAAAAAAAAATATATAATTTATTTTTCGTGTGTGGGTGCGTATTAAAAATTGCAGTACATCATGCATATTAAATGATATGGCAATTTGTACATTTATGTATATTGTATACGAAATGAACGCTGCTTTCACGTTAACATTCAATAATTGCCATGCAAATATTTTTTAGTAGTATTATAATAAAATATTCTTATTAGTACTGAACAACTCACCTTCTCAATACGAAAGAGAATTATAAATATTTTAAATCCTTGACAAAACTCCTGATGCTCTACGTTGATGAAATCCTTGCACATACACCTGCTACCAGCTCTCACTCTCCTGTAAAGAAACCCAAAGTAGGCAGTTTCGACCGCTTCGCAATGTTGTGTCCGGAAATTTGGTATCTTGTCAACGGTGGCAGCAACAGGAAAGCTCTTGGGGGCAGTTTAATACCTGCACCAAGAGGTTTGCCTGAACACCATAGAAACGGCACACCCCCTTGTAAACAGCTTCCTCGTCTCCCATTGGTCGAGGGGTTGCTATAGCATTCCATTTTAATCATTTTCTCACTTCGGGTTTGACTACCTCAAAGTTAATTCAGACTGATAATAGAGAAAGGAGTTGGGGGTGGGGCGGTTTTCAGGGTGAACTTTACCTTTTTTCCATGCAAATCAGTTGGATATGTAGCCTGGCAGTCGGAAGGATCGAAAAAAATATGTAAAATGATGCCTTGTGATGATATACTATAGTAACGTTTTAGACGAGCTCTTTAAATGACTGTCCTCATGATTTCCGCGTGCCATTCTAGATAAACTGGGACTTAAGCCCCACAATGTTGAAAATGCATCTGTCATGAGCGAGACATTTGAAAATATTTGGCTGGATAAACAAATTCGGAGAAAAAAAAAGGATACGTTTTACTGATGTGAACATGGTGGATCACGTAAAAGCTTTTGCTCTCGCAGAAACTATGTCTATCTGTTTATTTGGTATCCATTACTGAACATTTTAGGTGAAAATGTTATCTTAATTAACATACTGCAGGTATCAGCAGTTAAGTAATGTAAATTGGACGATATATTAATAGAGTTTAGCTTGACTTTCATTATCGTTATATTGATCAAAGTACCTGTCAAGTTCAATATCCATAGGCAAAAGGCTATAGAAATTATAACTATGATACCACGTAATTTTTATTTAGTTTGCTACCAGTTTACAATAGATGCACCAAGTGAATAAAGCTGCACAAATAAATAAATAAATCGTTTAAACCCAGGTGACCTATTATTTATTATGTTTTGTGTGCTGTTCAGCAATAAGATTGTAAACAAACCCGCTGAAACGGGAACTACACGAGTCTGGTGAAACAACCTCTTAAACCAAAAATGGTTTTCTTTTGTTTTGATAACACACATTTTAAATGATTTTCATTCCAAACCGCGTATTAATGGAGGCACCTACAGTAGGAGCAGGCGAATATAGCTAGTATATGATTGAAATGTAATTCTTCAGACTACAGTATTCAAACATGTTAAAATCGCAGTCTTCAAAATACCACTTCTAGAGACGCATGTCTGAACAATGTGCATCATTTGCATTAACAAATAACAACGTGATAAATCAAAAGAAGCGTTTTTGCACAATCCGTGATATTTAAGATAGTCCCTATAATTATAAAATGATTTCAAAATTACAGAAAAGCAGAAATCACAATTAGGTAGCTAAAATAATAGTCATTTATGCATCGATGATCAATTTGGCAACGAATTTATACTAGGGGAAAAAAAAGAAAAACGGGCGTTTAAAAAGTTTATTTTGTATCGAAATTGAATAAAATCAACCAATTTCCTATTTCCCTAAAGATAACATGACAGAGACAATTATTCCACTTTAATTGTTCATATAGGATTGTGTTTAAAGACATAACTGGAGAAGGGTATGGCGAACTGCTGTGAATGAGTAGTTGGATTATAGTATAGTGTAACTATAAGACAGCCCTGGATAGGAGACATCCTACTCACTGGACTGGCCTGAACTACCATGCTCACCACACTGGTCACATGCACTACGGTTCTGGCCAAATGAGGAATACTGCACTTGGTATTAGTACTGCATTACCGTTCCTTTAAAGAGGTACACTGCTTTTTATTCATTGTACATATTACCATCCAGTATAATAAACATGTTCAACAGCTAAACACATAACGTCACAATGACAATAGTAACAATAAGTTATGCTAACAAAACATAAAAACTAAAAAGCAAATAATAACTTCACAAATATTTATGAAAATGGGCACAATTCATTCATGTATAATCAGCACAAACATGTAAGAGTGAACTACCTGCACCTTCAGAACAGTCAATGTCTGGTATTTTCTTTTGGATGACAGAGGGGAAAAAAGAAAGGTGCAATTTAACTAAGAGTAAGTATTTGTTGGGTGTCGGGGAGTAGCTTATCTGTGGTGTTGGATAGAAAGATATCCGCGAAGACTTGTCACCTTCATTGTAACAGTACAGGCAGTCCACAGAGCTCTTACGACGTCATATTACACAGCTGATTCATTGACATTTAAATGGCACAAGGAGACCTTGTGAAGGAACCTCACGTTATCCTACAAGTAACATTTTTGGAGCAATAAATACAAAACAGGCATTCTGTGCAATTCCCATACGTCAACGATGCTGATTCAGTGACTCTTTGGCTCCATGTCTACATATGTGAGAAGACAGACAGAGAGCACCATGCATGTTGTCCAAGAACTGTGGAAAGCAGGCACCTATTCCCCTCCAGTCATTTCTCATGTCAACCCTTCTCATTTTTCTGCCATGGGTAGGAAAAGAGGAATGGTCGACATCCATAGCAACACAGCGTGTTCACAATGGGCAGCTGAATTCTCACTGGAATTAACGTTACGATCTGGCATTGCTTTCAGTTTCCTTGGGTATGAGATGCACATCAAACCAGTGCTTAAAAAAAAAAAATAATAATAATAAAAAAAAAAAAACACACACAGAGCCACGTGCAGGATCTCTCGTGATCTTATGAGAGACATTCCAGTTAGCAAGTTCAGGAGAGCACCTCAGACTGCAAAAACCCACTTTGTTGCGAGGGGGGGGGGGTTCTGTACTCAAGTCGACAGCAACAGAGCTATAGAGGATGCAGAGCCTTCTTATTGCTTTAGTGTTTCTTTTGTGTACTGAACTTCTAAAAGCCAGCTAGGAGGCCATAGAGTCACATGAACAGAATGCTGAAAAGTCAATGGCGGAAATGAAACTGGGCAGTAAATTTTCTTTTACCCCTAGTTAGGACTTCGACACCTTGACGTGTCCCATTTTCATGAACAACCTTTCATTTTTCCAGGGTCTTCCAGCCTTTTATATTACATCTCATGTATCAAAAACATAAATAACTTATGTAGTAAATTCAGATGGCGTGGTCAGTTGTAGAGTTGGAGATGCATGCAATTCTCGGTGTAGGTTAGATCCTTGAGATCTATAATATGGACATTATTTAATTGCTTCACATACGCAACTGACAAGGAAAAACAATTTAACGGAAAAGTGTAATACATTAAGTGACTTAATTGAAATGCATTTCCTTGGGTCCCCCACATGTTCTGGGAACATTAAACTTTATCACACAAAGAATAGTCCTTCAAGCCATGATGTCACTGACCAAAAGTTAATAGACTATTGTCTCTCCCACTTTGGGGGCTGGGTAGGAGCAGCCATGCAAGGACTATCATGGAGATAATTCCATGTCTACCTAAGGAAATGACTGAAGACAAAAAGCATGACCATGACCACCATCCTCTTGTCCCTCTGTGGAGGACATCAATCTGTCAAGCCATCATATTTAACTCATTAGTTCCCAGGGCAAAGGCTGATGCATGTCGGTACCCTAAATCAGAGGCCCACAGGGTCGTGGTCTTGGTGGGGGGTCAGACTGGTTGAGGTCAATCCAGAGTAGAAAAGAAAAAAAAGGCAACTGTTCCAGGACTGTTAATGTGGAAAATGGACCAACAGCATTAAAAAAGCCAAGGGCATTGGGTGCTTCTATCATCAACCTCTGATCAAAGAACCTGCCTTTATTTTACACAAACACTTTAAATCTTACACCCTTTTAAAGTTAGCGAGAATACTGTACTTTTTTCCCCTTTGGAACATTTGGCCCAGGTTCCTACCTAAGTAGACACTGTCCATCAATGCTAAAAGGTTGGCCTGTGGGTTTGGGGAGGGGGAGGACTGGGGCTCAGAGGTTGAGAGTCGGGGCGAGTTATATAGCGAGGGGTCCATGACAGGGCGAGCTGTCGGACCCTTTCTCCTCCAGGTTAATGTTGCTCGTGGAGACATGCTGAGTCAGGGCTTGTCGTCCTTGTTGGCTGAATCCCAGGTACAGTAGGCCTGCGGAACATGGGAACCCAGCATGAACCGTGAAGGGAGCAGAGACAGAAAGTGACAGCCTTGTGGCTGATAGCTGCTGCTTTAAGCTTTGCACAGACTGGGCTTTGCACGCATAAATCTGTGGAGATGCTGCAGTACCTTACAGCAAAAGCACCAGTTTGACAGCAGCCTTTATCTCAAATCTTTAAACTCTTCGAGCAGTTCATGATGGAAGCCATTTCACATTGTGGCATTACTGCAATGCTGGCAGGAAAAGTAATATTTTTAACACACAGCAATAATACATCCCGTGGCTGGGAAGTAATAGGATTAACTCAGACTGCTCTCCAAGCAAATAAACCTTTAGCTTTTACATAGCTTATAAAGCAAAGATTATGGTGAAAGAATTTAACTAGTGTCAAAAAGACCTCCACAATAGTAAACCCCTAAGCTACCCCCAGCATTCCTTCCCATTTTGATCAATCATGGTGTGTTTTTCACACAATCAGTTACGGGGTTCAAGTTGTTCAAGTTCATAATTAAAGGTGCAAAAACTATGGACACATTTACAGAATGAGAATAGTGAGAAATCAATTAAATTTTCACATCTCATTACCTTAAAAAACAGGCTATTAATTATGTCTCAGCTGGCATCATACCAGGGGTACCCAATAAAAAAATGCAATGATATGGGCACATAGACACATATCCAAAGCAAATTCTCATATTGCTGTGTGGCTGTTTAAATATTACATAAACACAGATGGAAGAGGGGTATCACATCATGGGGGGAACAGAAGCTCTACTGGCAATGATACATGCAAAATAAACATTCCTAAAGATAAAAGCACCCATCTCATGCACAATTTCTAAGTCTTAACTTCATATTTTCAGGAAAAGTGTGAAATACAATGCAGAGCAGCCCCCGTGACTAAGCACATTTTCTAGTTTGCACATTTTCTTGAGCGCTACAGTGCCATACCTATTCCTCAACGTGAACAGGACACGAGTCCACGGCTGTCCGTCCCCCAGAAAGCAAACGGAGAGAGGGAGGTACACAGAGAGAGCAGAGGAGGACAGAGTGATGAGGTAGAGAGACAAAGGAGATAACACAGCACACTTAGATCACGCACAGGGACAGCCTATTGGTAATGACTGCAGAGTGAAGATTGGTGCAGATCATGGGGGGGGGGGGGGGGGCTGGAATAGAAGGGGCAGCATCTCTGCAGTTAGTTCACACATTTTCACCATGGTGTGCTTCACAGAGGTGAACGATCACCTGCCCTACAGGCCACAGCCAGCCAATCAGTTACTTCCCCACTACTATTAAAGGACGATTCTCAGAATTCATATTTCATCTATTTCCCATGGACGACAAAAAATAAACAAACAGGAAAACTAGGTACATTAAGGAATCTGTAAGGTTGATTGATAAAAATGACAAAAACTACAATAAACACATTAAAAAGCAAACATTAATGGAAATGTGTTAATTTTACACCTAAATTTTAATAAATGTATCAAGGGAAAATTTCAAAATATCATTTGCCGCCTTTTTTTGAATTTGTGTCCTTTAACATCAGATATGTTCCCCAATCACGCCTAACAACACTTAATTTGAATGAAGCATTTTCATTTTTATATAGGGGCTTCT
The DNA here is from genome assembly GCF_048594095.1 of Paramormyrops kingsleyae. NCBI lineage: Eukaryota > Metazoa > Chordata > Actinopteri > Osteoglossiformes > Mormyridae > Paramormyrops > Paramormyrops kingsleyae. The sequence goes on from NC_132801.1 coordinate 13,852,319, forward strand.
CCAAGGCCCCTCCTCAGAAATTGGAATTATGATGAAATTAAAGTAAGTCACACGTACTTTTTCCACGTTAGTCAACCCGAGCTACTGCGGTCGGGTTGGCGTAAAACCGACTGCTTGCCTCCACTTCACATAAACATTTTATTCTGGGATCACCAGAGACCCGGCTAGAAAAAGTAACAGTTTTATAGGTGAGATTTTCAGGTGGTAAAACTCAGCCGCGCAGCCACTGTGAAGCAGAGCCATTAACGAGTGCGGAAGAAACGTCCTGACAAAGACGGGGCCGCGCGGAGAAAGGAGGCCGCGCATTCCATTCCAGCAGCAACTACAATGAGCCGCCAAGAGCCAGCTCTTTATTGGGAAGGTGAGGGGGGTGGGGGGGGCAGCTGAGAAATAGAGAAATAAAATGCTGAAGGTGGAGCAAAGCCACTTGGAGCTGGCAGACACTGAACATGAACTTGACTCTGGGATGGACCGAACACAGACACCCAGATACAGAAAGTCACACGGAGAACACAAACTTTCAGTAGAGAGGGGTGGGGGAGGGGCACGATACTACAGACTGATTCCTAACGGGGGCAGAAAGATAGCAATGAATAGAAAAATAGGATTTGGGAACACAATGGGTTTTATTTTGCAACAACGTTTATATTTGTAACTTCAAAAATTGATCCCCTTCCCTAATATACCACTTCCCCCCACAAAGGAGTGGATTGAGTACTGAAATTAATGTCAAATTTTCTATGTGGGCTTAGATGACATCAAATATGCAAAACCCCCAATGTTCCTCAGGCTATATCTAAGGTAGATACACACAGCCTCACAGGCACTGAAGGCAATCCAATCAGGAGGGAAGCATATCACATTACACAATGCTTAATTTTTGTAGGGACTAAGTGTTAAATTTATCCTCCCCATTCTACAGTGCAACTCGGCTCTCATCCATCCAGGTTCCCCTTCTTCTCAGGAAAGTCCATGTTCAAGAGGTCGCCACTCACCAGTGAATCGGCTTTCAGGACACTGCTCATTGTCCAGCCCTGTCAAGCAGGGGGTGTCAGACCGGCCCTGATTGTTATTGTCAAACTCTGGACAAGGCATCTCGCTTCTCCTTCGCCCACCTGCAAGCGAGGTCAGAGGTTAAACAAGAGCAGCCGGCCACAGCGGGATGGACGGGGAGGCAGGCAGCACAGAAGAGGCTGAGCGAACACGAGGACAGGTGGGAGGCCAAGACAGACGCACGACATGAGCGGCCACGCAAATGGTGAGGGCACGTGTGTTTGTGTGGCTGAACCAATATCCACATCTACAACTGAGAAAATCCATATCGATTTTCCAGGTAATCGCCATTCTCTCTCCATATGTATAACCTACCGCCCCAAAGGATTAAAAGTCGTCTTTCAAGATACAGTTGGATCCATATAAACAGGTGCATTCAGAAAGGTCACGGGCCTGAATCCCGATCTCGGCGTTTCAAGCAAATGCAATTGTGTGCGTGAGCAAAGCAAAAGGCTGCTGCATGAGCACTACAGCACGGTAAGAGTGTGATTAATGGGGGCGGCAGGGACAAACACTCAATAAGCCTCTTAAAACACCTCAAGCCAATCCCTGAGGCCAGTGTGAGGGGCCTGAAGCAAACCAGGGACGAGCAAGACCGACGCTGCCTCGTGTACCACAGCTGAGCTATGAGGTACTCTGACACGAAAAAGGTGTGCACAGCAAAGTACTCCAGGTAGTACTCTGGTTAGTACTCCAGGTAGTACTCTGGTTAGTACTCTGGTTAGTACTCTGGTTAGTACTCTGGTTAGTTCTCCGGTTAGTACTCCGGTTAACCTGGCCTATGCCGGAGGGTGAGAATAAAGACATACTGCTATGCACACTGAAGTAAACAAATAATTATTTCATCCATTTTAAATTGTTTTTTTGCTGTGAACAGTCTGACACTGCCGGGCATTAGTCCTTGTCACGTCCTCATGATGGTTTGAGGACTATAAGCTTATGTTCAAACGCTGTGGAAAATGCATCCATTTTTGGGAAGGCAGCGCCACCTAGTGAAAGAATAATTAACATGACAGGCCAAAACAGGATTCCAAGGCCATTAATGATGATGTAACCGATTTCACATAATTACGTTATAGGGCATTTTTAATCGGATCATGTGGAACAGTACTCGGTTTCAACAAAGCGTTTTCATTTTCAGTTCAGGGCTTCTCCGAAGGTCTGTAACTGAAGCTATGTTGAAATTCAAGTAAGAGCAAATTCAGAGTCTTTCCCATTTTGAGGAACATAAGCTGTCCTTGGTATAAATCAAACTACTGTGGAGAGCTCACTGAGTTCACACAAACATGTTATTTTGGAATTATCACGGGCAAGACCAGAATAAGTAACAGCATCACACCTGTCATTGCTCTTTTATTTGGTTAAATGACTTGTTTAAATACTTTCCACAGTTTACAAAAACTACATTCTGAAGCCACATGGTAAAAACTTCATGATTGGGAAGGTACTTTTTATTTATTGCATTTTATCTGCAATAAATTGTAATGTCAAAAATAGGGTTTTTCCTGATATAATGACATTTTCTCAACTCCATAATTTGGTGAATGTGTCTCAAAAATTAAACCTCAAATGGTTACATTAAACCTGAAATGGTTACATTAAACCTCGCCCGCTGCCTGGGAATCGATTTAAAAGAAGACAGCAACAGGACATTTGGATGGCCATGGCATGGCCTCGATAATCAGCAGGAAAAAAGAAAAACAAAAGACGAGGCACTGCAAGAGGAATAGTCAGTCTAGCAGGAAGTAAAACAACCAATCACTGATGAAGGTTTATAGTTACCCGGATCCTGGGTGGGTGAGCAGTCTTCTTCTGTGACATCATTACCCTGAGAGAAGCAAATGTCCAATCAGATCAGTCGGTTCTACACAGAAAGCATAAATCCCGATAGCAATAATGGCTGTGAAAAGAATAGGGCTCAGATTTACCTCAGAGTCCTGCTCTTCTGCAAGAGCGGCGGCAAAATTTTGCTCCTTCACATCAAGGGGTGTTTCCTGCATCAGAGCTCACAATGAACTGAACTGTCACAGGAAGTGACGATACGGATGACATGCTGTCCAGAGCTCACAGGCACACAGATGCGTGGCTCCGCCCTCTCACCTCGCCCTCCTGCTGAGATGGCCCCCTGCTCTCACTGGAGTTCTCCAGGGCCTCCGCCTCAGCCCCGGGCAAATAGGAGCCTGATATGGAGGACATGGTGTCGGTGCTGAGCTGGGAGTGCTGGCTCTGTGAGGACGCCATCGACATCACGGACTGGGCCAGACTGCTGCTAACAGGATCTGGGCCCAGAAGAGACAAGCAGCCAAATGGGGCAGGTGGGGTCCACGTGCAGTCTGTGCACCACCACCCCCCACCCCCCAAATATGACCCAGTACCAGTACATTACAGGACTACAGCATGACGCCCAATCATACCTTCAGGGGAGGTGATGGTGGAGGACAGGGGCGTGCCAGTGCAGGACGACCGGTCAATAGCTCCAGAGGACGACAGGGTGAAGTTCTCGCTGTCTGGTGTTACGCCACACTGCACACAACACGGCAAATGCAACAAACCTTCGGTACAGCTGGCTACTAATTTAATTTTGAAGACAAATATAATATAAATACCAGTCATCCATCCATCATCCAACTGCTTATCCTGCTCAGAGTCACTGGGGGTCCTGGAGTCTATCCCAGGCAGCACAGGGCACAGACCTGGGGGGTGGGGGGTTACCCTGAACGGGATGCCATCCCAGAATACACACCCACTATGTGCCCCTAAAAGCCCGGCATTTGATTGAATGTTTTCCTTAGCATTACAGGGATGGCATGGTGGCTCGATAAATATCACTGTTCCTTCTCACCTTCAGGGTTGGGTTTGAATCCCGCCTCTGCTCAGTGTGTGTGGGATTCTTCCCGGATTTCTTACCCTAGTCCAAACACATGCCGTCAGGCTAACCGGAGTTTCTAAACCGCTCATCAAGGCGGCCAGTGCTTAGGCGGCCAGAGGCAGACTGGCATCACTTCAGGTCTCATTATTATCCAATGACATGTTTTGAATCATGAGTGACAGTAGGGGGAGCACTCCAGGGCCAATCAGCTTTCAGCTGGGGCCAGTGCCCCGCCCCTGTATAAACCCTGTGCTGCATGCCACTGGCTCCACGCCACCCTATGATCATGACTAACATAAGCAGTTAGAAGACGACTTTACCACAACACTCCAAAGCAAAAGAGAAAATCTCCTCCATTCAAATTTTGCAAGCTTTTTAGAAGCCGAATTTTCTAAATAAAAACTATACTAAATATTGCATGTGAACAGAAAAGCTTGGCTCAGCAGTCAGCACTTTCACACATAAAGACTTAAAGTTTTACGTTTACTGAATGGACATGTAAAAAAAAAAAACACGGAATCCTGGTTGATTGACAGTGAACAGGCATCTGCAGAACACCTGCAGAACACCTGCAGAACACCTGCAGAACACCTGCAGGGGTAAATCCCAAACAGATGTAATGCTGCGAATGCTACAGCGCGCTCCTGAAGTGGGTCACTGACTCCCGCCATGTCGCTACCTCTTGCTGACCGACCGCCATCTTCCTCCGACACGCCTGCACCTCCGACTCGCTACATGACTTCTCGTCGTCCTCTTCTGGCAGCACAGAGGAATTCTGGGAGAGGGACCTGCCAGGTTCACGGGATACATCAGCACTGGGACCAGCAGGACACGGCTTTGCCAAAATCAGCCTTTATTTGGAGATTTAAGCTAGTTGAAACATTTTCTAAAGTTGTCCTACCCTACTTGCAGGGGCGATTCTAAAATTTAAGATGAAGGGCATAAGGTCAACTAAAATTCATACAGAAGGACCAATCTCATTATTAGCCAATGACATGTTTTGAATCATGAGTGACTGTAGAGGGAGCACTCCGGGGGCCAATCAGCTTTCAGCTGGGGCCAGGACCCCGCCCCTGTATATAACCCTGCCCACTCACTAAAACTCATTTTCCAAGCAGGTATGTTTTTTTCAGATGAATATAAAGTAGGAAACAGAATCAGACAGTGAAGAAGAAAAACTCACTTAGAGCCGCTCTTCTTGAGCTTAAGACCCGGAGTGGGGTCCAGGTATCGCTCAAGGGGGGAGAGGGACCGCGCAGTGGGGGGGTGAGTCTCAGTGCCGTAGGACAGCAAGGTCCCAGAGACGTGGCCCGGGGTCAGATTCGGCAGGGGGGGAGCCGATGTGGAGGGGCTCAGCGGGCCGTTCAGGGCCTCCAGCAGGGATACGGCCTCGTACCCAGGGGGTATGCGCTCCGAGGCCTGGGGACGAGGCACAGTGTCAGACACGGACGTCCTGGGAGCTAGAAGGCACGGTGGTAATGGCACCGCAGAGATGCTGCATACCGAATGCTCCTCCGAGTCAGAGGTCTGGGACGTGATGACAGGATTGAATCCTGTGGGCGACAGCGGACTCAGCTTCTTCCGCATGGCTCGGATCTGCAGCAGAGCTCGGAATGCTGGGACAAAAAAAGGGGGACTGACAATAAGGCCAGGAATGCAAGGGAATCACCATTTTCCAACCGTGGTCATGGCGCTGATTCTTTAGAGCGCTTTGCGCTTCCCGCTTTGGCCGCAAGCCCTGCAACGCCAAGGCGAGGCACGGTGCAGAGCGCAGCCCCGCGGGTGGCGCAGCAGAAGATGCAAAGCGGGCATTTTGCAGGAAGGCGACTGGCAGGAGAGGCCTCTGGCACGGGTCCTTACGCAGTCGACAGATGGGGCAGCAGTTGGCCTGGTAGCGCAGCGTGTCTGCGCAGGCGTTGCAAAGGCACAGGTGTCTGCACGGCAGGATGAGGGTGTCACGCACGTCCGAGAGACACACCACACACTCTGCGCTGTTGTCGCTGATCTCGTCGTCCGCTGCCTGGGAATTGATTTGGAAAAAAGGCAACGGGATATTTGGATGACCGTGACATGGCTTTGACAGTCAGCAGGGGAAAAAAAACAATAGACTTTACCTTGTTTTCATGGCTGTTGTACTTGTTCTCGATGCCATAAATCTCCTGTAGGAGGTAACTGACTCCATCAACCTGGAGATTTCAAAGACGACAGGATAAGGGCCACATAAGTGCATGGTATTTCATTGTGTAGTTATAGTGCTGTTAGAAATAACCAAAAATTTAGCTAAATAAATCCTGTGTCAGGCATGGAAGCTCCAACTTGCACACGCGAATTTCAATATAACTAAATAGGCAGTGGTCCAGGAGGATTCATACATACAGTGCATGAAAAATAAGATTTTATCACTAAAATAAATGAAATTTATTGGCTGCACAAACCATTTATTTAATATCTTTATGCTCCAGAATGACAGCAATCACATGATTAGCCTGGAAAAAGAATTCAAAACAACCCTTTCAAAGGTCATTCTGCTGGATTTAAAAGTAATTGTAAACCATTATAAATTGCTCTCTTCTATTTGGTATATTTCAGATTAGTGGGGATAAATAAAATCCGCCGCGTCGGCATTCCACACAAATTGAATATAAAGCCTCCTCCCAATTTCCTTCGAATGATGTGAAATATTTAGCGCAGCGCACTGGCTGGAGCGGGCTGGCTGAGGTCCTGTTACATTTGCCCCGCTGTCCGTGTCCGCTTCTCGTGTTCAACTTATGTTACTGAAAGGAGACGACAAGCACGGCCGGCATTGAAAGAAGCCGTCGCCGCTGCCTGCATCTCACCGGCCTGACAGCTGCCTACCCAGAATGCACCAGAACAATGACACAAGACTGTGGGACTCACCACTTGTTTCTGCTTCAGGGGTTTCACACAATAGCTGCCATCCATGTGCTGTGGAGAGAATAACTCGCTTTAAAAACAAGTATTAAGGAAAGTTACACTGTTGCCATATTTCTGCTTTTAATCAGCACTAAGGTGTGTTTTTTTTTTTTTTGCTTCACTGAACGTTACACCTCTAAGTCTTACTCAATTTTTTTTAAGCGCTCTCTTTAAACAATTCCTTCATACATGATGCAGTGAACAGCTCCACCACGGCCCACTTCTTACCCTCTCGAAGGAGGCCAGCAGCACATGGGAGTGGCCTAAATGCTCTAAAGAACACAACAAAACAAAGAAAGGGAGCATTAAATGCTGAAGAAGGGCTTCAGCCCCTGCAGGCCACCACTGCTCAGCAGCTGGCTTGCAGAGACGCCGTAACGGCTGTCTCATGGCTGCCTTCTGAAAACGAGAACGATGAGCTTCTCTCTGGGATTAATAACATGTCAAACTCACCTTCGCCTTCATCTACCACGGCCTGCACCACCATGGGGTAGACGTCTCTGTCCATGTCAAAGACAAGCTACAAAACAACAGATTTGGGGCGTCAAACTTACACTGTCAGAATAAAGAGTGCCAATTTGTACCTTAACTTGTTACATGGGGCTGTACCCTTAAGGGTCTGCCAGTTGTACCCTTAGCTGTAGGTAAATGTACCTTTTAAGATACAGAAATGGACTACGAGGAACATTTTTGTACCATTGGGGTACATTAATGTTGTTTGTATCTTGGGGATGTTCCTCAGAGTCCATTTCTGTACCTTAAGTTAGACTAAAAGGTACATTTACCAACAGGTAGGATACAGCTGGCAGACCCTACACTGGGGTACAGCCCCTGTGACAAGCAAAGGCACAAATTGGTGCTCTCTTTTTATGACAGTGCAGCATTTCCTTTTCAGACAGCTATACATGCGTGTAACAGTCCACGCCCCTAAATGTTTCACTTTCTTAAAAAGCGGCAATGAGTAAATGGGCAACCCTTTATCGCTTTTTAGTCAGCACATAGTTCCTGCCTCAATTTCTAGCAGATTCTGCAGCATGAATGATGCACATCCCACAATTCCCTGTACCTCTTCGTCGCTCCACTCTGAGAGGTTGACAGAATGGGAGGGCAGACAGAAATGCTGGCAAACGCCCCTCTTAAAGTGCACCGTCTCAGATTGCAGTGAGCTGTCCTGGGGCAGGTACCTGCATTCAAACAAAACATACACGGATGAACATAATGACAGAAGTCTTCAGTACTACATTAATTTCACACACACCACCTGTTAATTTACATTTATTTCCCGCACAATACTCCATTTGCACTATGTGTCCTGTCTTTGCACTTTGTCTTGCACTATATGTCTGTATCTGTGCACTGTATGTACGTCACTGCTGTGAGTGACAGAATTTCCGCCTGAGATCGATAAAGGACAGCCCAGTAAAAGCCCAGAACGTACAGTCAGGTGTGCTGACGTGTATTGTGAGTGCGTGCCCAGAGATGGACGGACATCATATCCAGGGTCTTCCCTGCCCTACGCCTCATGCTTCCTGGGACAGGCTCCAGTTACATTCGGTTCACGGTGACCCTGAACCGTATTTATGGATAATGGAAGGATATGATAGACTCGGTGTATATTATAGATTACAAGATACACCGGATGGTCAGTGCCCAAACATCAGCAATGAAAACAAACACCGTCCCACATTTCCAGAAATCTATTTATTATAGCTTTAGCTGTTCAGATGTGTTACAATACAACATCATTGCTTACAAATACTGCTTTTGTTTTAAATTGATACCAATTTTAGCCTATAAAATGGGGGGAAACTAACACCCCTAGACAAAGCAACCGACAATCGCTTAATGAAGAATTAACATGACGTGAGGGATGGATAAGCAGGCATGAAGGGACACTTCAGAAGGTCTGAGGATGAGCCCATCTCTCAGTAGCACAATCAGCATAAATAATCAGCACTGGAACTGAATGATACTTAAGGGAAAGACATAAGGATCACAGTGTTTTTCATGGTTCTTTGTATAAAATATGTCTGGCTATAAAACAGAGACAATGGGGGATCTCAGGGGCAGATACAGAGGCTTAGTTATGGTCCTTTTAGGGGCAATAACAAATGAAGAAGTCTAGCTTCTGGTGCCCGTACTCACATGGGAACACCGTTGTGGAACTCCTCGATGGCCTGGTAGAAGATGGTGATGGCGACCTGAGCGTCAGCGTCGAAGGTAAACTCCACGTTGTAGCTGGCGGGACTCTTTCCCTCCTCATCCCGGAGCAGCTTCATGTCCTCGCTGCACCTGCAATTCCGACGATGAACGTCAAATGCCACGCCGTTCAGTACATTACAGCAGTGTTTCCCAATCCGGTTCTTGGGGACCCCGAGGAATTTCACATTTTTGCTCCCTCCCATCCCCCAATGGGGAGCTGCGAAGGAGCCAAAATGTGCACTGTCTGGTAGGGAGCAAAAACATGGACCGTCTCAGGGTCCCCAAGGACTGCGTTGGGAAACACTGCCTTAGAGCATGGATGCACAATGAGAAGCACAATGAAACTTAGAACAACACATTCATTTGTTATATACTGGTTTCATGTGAAATACTTCCTAAACGACGATTTCCGTATCCTACATATTCTACCCTTAATTTTAGTCCTCTTCCACTGTCAGATGGCCTCCTGTGCCATCTGACATCGGCTGCCTGACACTTTCAGCCAACCTGGAAGCGGATGACATCTGACGGGGACCCAGGTGATTCACACCCGTCAAGTCACACCACGCTTTACAAGGTGAGAAACATTTGGAGCAGGAGAGCTCACCACACACTGGAACAGCAGCAAGCAAGTCTGCGAGCGTCTGACAGGTAAATGGAAGCGCTGTGTATAGCAGACAGCCCAAAAAAAACACACTGGGCTATTTTAAACCCTCCTTCTTCAGGAGGATGAAAATCCAATTCTGTTCTGCTTCTAGAGAATGTCTGTCAGAGGCAAGTGCATTGTCCTACTGTAAAAACCAGCCTGTGTAACCCTAATTAATTTTTTTAATACTTCACATTCTTGATTTTTAAATTAACTTAATCTAGTTTATCTTTGCTCCCTAAATATTCATCGCTGGGTAATCACACACATTAAGTTTCATTGTAACTTGTTACAGTGACAATAAAAGCATTCTAGTTCTAATGATTTGCTCGCTATGCTCCTAGATATCGTACATTGCATAGAGGTGCATCTACCCTCTACTGTATCCCTGAGCGAGGAGCAGCCAGCGGCACCCACCTGACTAATCTCAGTGTGTCTTTGCGGATGTTGATGAGGCTGCGGAGAGTCTTCACGGGCTCATGGGGGGGTGGGGCAGCGTACGGGAACTGAGAGCAAAAAGCAGGAAAAAAACAGCAAATAACACTTCGTCATCCAGCTTCCGTCAGAACAGATTAAGGTAATAAAGGCCGGAGGCGGAGGGAGGAACCAACAACGCGCTGATTAAAAGGACACACAAAATGCACATGTTATTGTGTTTGTTTACTCTTCCATTGAAAGAGAACCCGTGAGTAAAGAGGGAATTAATCTCCGGCATGAAATCCAGAGGCAGGAAGTGGTGAAATCAGACCCAGGGCTAAGAGCCGCAGGGAGGGAAGGTGCGGGGTGACCTCAGTGGGGTGACACTCCTGAGGCTTAAAAGCCCAGACACCAGCAGAACTCTAGCCGTGTGAAGAACTCCGTTTGTCACCGTGCCATGGGCCACAGTGTGGCTCAGGCAGTCCTCTGCCACTCCTGTGGCCTGTGTCAGGCTCTCCTTTGTTTAAGGGGAGAGAAGAATGAGCTTTGCAAAAAAAATAAAAACACACCTCGGGAAGGACGGCTTAAATCGCCTAGGAGAGGGAAGCGTTTGACAGGCTAATCCGCCCGTCAGAGAGCGAAGGCAAAGCACCCTGGGAGCGCTAAACTGTTCTAATTTGCCGTAGCAGCAGGCCATGTCCCAGGGTGGTCAGGTGATTAGCATGTTGCTCCGACACTGAGAGGTGCGTAACCGAGGAGACGCAGTCATCCTGCCGCTGTCCCCGCTAACGGGCTAACAGCCCTGCAAAAAGAACACCCACAACTATTCAGATTTATGCAACTCAACCAAACTCAACCAAAACAACAGGAATATCTTACTAAACCCTCTGTAATTAAAATAAACTGCTTCCGCTGCCACTCTGTTCTCAGCTGTCTGTGTTACTGATTAACTCAAGGGTTCAAATTTATAATTTCAAAAAAAAAAAGAAAAAAAAAGCCATACATGACCAGCTCAGGGTACAGGGGCAGCTAGAAGAACCAAGTTCCATTTTTAATGGCCCTGTTTACATATCGCCTTCTTCCTTCCCTTCTCCGCAGTAACGTTTTTCATGGATTTAATTAAAGGACCTAAAGAAATGAGAGGAAATATATAATATAATGTTTGTGCCCTCCATCCTGGGGATGTGGGTACATGGGTATCAGGAAAAGGAGATGTTCAGGCCCATGGTCTAACGAGTGGCGAGTCGTGTATCGACAAGGGAGAGAAACAAACAAGCCTCTGGAGGCCTCAGTGGCAGAAAAGCAGTCAGTCTCTTTCTGACTACAGATCAAAGCGCAGTGAACACCTGCCCTTTTCTGCCGCAGGCTACCCCCCCCTGCCCCCCCCGCCCCCCATACAGAAGCTTAACATGCGAGCTGCGTACAGTCCCACGTAAGCCGAAGCCTAAATCTGAGCCACTAACAAACTGCCTGCTTTAACTGAGAGGAAGCCGATGGGGGAGGTGAAAGCATCCAGGTCTTTCCGTGGCATTTTGTATCCGAGCTAATTGAGCTGCTATGGAAATTAGCAGATAAATGAAGGCCCAGACACACAAGACCTGACATGTAGACCCTTCCCGCTGCTGATGCCGTGCCACTGCTGTACCTAAGAGAGGCATCTGACTCTCCAAATGCTGATGGGGTGGGGTCGGGGGAGTATTCTAGTTTAAACACCAACTCTACGCACAACTGTCTGAATCGTCACTGCCTACCCTCACCTCCACGCAAGAGACTCGGAAAAAACGTGGGATTCCAGGATCCACTGAGCCAAAAGATGACCCGCTGTGCGCAAAGCACATCCAGGCTCTCATTTTGTTTCTTTAAATAGACGACAGCCTTCCCAAAGCATGCAATTTTCTCAGGGTGACAACACCGGGCGAGCCTGGGCACGGGACCGCCATGCCATCGCAGGGCCCGAGACGTCCTTCATGCTCCAGTGCTCCAGTAGCAGGAAAACGGGCTTTCCTAGCAGGTGCCAAAAAAGTTCCTTCAGCTAGTAAATAGCACACATTTCATGGGAGGAATCACAAAAGTAGGTCGATCGCATATTATTTGTTGAATAGGGAGTAGGGAACGGAGATAATTTAATGTAGATTTGGAATGAATACAAAGCACATTAAAAGCTCAAAAGGGGAAAAATTAATTTCACGCGCATTTGCAATGAGCTCTGCTCCCAAACTGAGGTCACTTCTGTTCACCCTCACCTCCCAGTTACTCACTGTTGCAAAAACCTGAATAATTTCAGACCTGGTGTTATGAATGTCACAAAACACAAAGAAAATATGCATGCAGTATAGGAGAGCTAGGCAGCCATGGCATGAGAACTTCAAAAACAAACAAAAAAAATCACTATGAATTGTATTGGGGCAGAATGAGCTGCTGGCAAACAGATCTGTTTGTTTCATTGTGTTAAAAGCCCAGTGCCGACGTCCCACAACAAATCTGAGAATCCCGCATGTCTATATAGCTGGCAGAATTAGAATACAGAGGATGAGATAGCATGGGAGGAGGAAAGTGCCTTTAAAAGCATTGCAACTTTACTGGATGCCAAGGCACCCATTCAGACAGATGCGTCAGCCTCCCATCTAATGGCCTCCTTGATAAAAAAATAATGGGACATTGTTGGGAAAGGATTTTAAATCCTAAACATTTACTAACATCCTTTCTCTAGATTCTATTACACAATAATTCTCCTATATTTCTAAGAGTAATTTATTGTAAAGTCTCTATCAGTCACATGAAAAGGACTTGTGTTCAAAATTATTCTACTGACTGCAACCCTAGGCTGTAGATCAACTCCGGTCCTGGAGAGCTACCGTCCAGTAGGTTTTCTATCCTACCCGGCTTCTGATGAGCCACACCTGTTCTCAGTTAAACACTAGGAACAGGTGTGGCTCATCAGAAGCCAAGTGGGACAGAAAACCTACTGGATAGTAGCTCTCCAGGACCAGACTTGGAGACCCCTGCTGTAGAGACATCCCAATGTTTGGATTTGTATTGTACTATGATCCAGGGCTTGGCAACATCCAGGATATACAAAGAATACAAATATGATCTGCAGGTTTCCCAATATCATACTCACGTCAGTTTCCAATAAGACGTCTCTGTTCACAATTTAACAAATATATCAATTTGAATAGTCTAAGAAAATTACTTTTTTAAAATGGATGGTGACGCAGTGGCTCAGTGGGTGGCACTGCAGGGGCTCGACTCCTGCTTTCCTCCCATGTGCGTAGAGCTGCCATGTTCTCACTATGTAGCATGTGCTTCCACCAGATACATCCCTTGCACCTGTGGGCTTCCTCACTCAGTCCAAAGACGTGCAGTTTGAATAACATCCATCCGTCCGATTTCTATACTTGCTTTCCCTATGCATGATTGTGGGGGTCCGGAACCAACCCCGAACCTTATGGGCTTTGCAAGATGGGGTGCCAACCAGTTTGAATAACAAACTGCCCACTGCCAATGGTTTTGTGTATGGATGTGAGCTCTACAAACGACTGGCATTCTATCCAGGGTGCACCCCTGTTGTGTCTCCTGTGTTACATGGGATAGGCTCCAGGCCCCTCCTATGACCCTCACCAGGATAAGTGGGTGGGTGGGTGGATGGATGGATGGATGTTTAAAACTGAAACATACAATCAGTTGCCGATATACTTCCAGTAAATAAAGAGCTGCTTTTTTCCCTCTAGTACATTTGTATTTGTCATATTCTATGTTCCAATTACTCATTTTGTCATCTGTAATATAGTCAATGGAGTGTGAAGCTTTACAAATCTTTATTAATTTCTTAATCCCTTTACTGAAAAACATCAATATGTCTTTCAGCCAGGCAGCATAATTTCACAGGGCTGTTGCTTTCAGTAACTGAACATTTGTCCTGTGCTGAGACACACACACTGCAGATGCAAACAGCAATGACGCCTATATTGCAACATCCCACGTCTGAGAAAGGCCATTTGTCAACAAGCAGTTGATTGTTACTCTGTAGATGCTCACGTTTACCAAATAACACCCCTGCACTTAATGCACCAGTATGGGAAACACACGAAGAAGGGCTGACTTCTGGAAGAGCAGCACGGGACTGACATCTCATCGATAACATGCGCATGACACTGCTGAAAAAGCCATTAAACTCCACGGCTGACAAATCGATGAATCCTATCACAAAAAGAAAAAAAAATTACACAATCAATCAACTGGAGTATCCTGTCCGTTCGTAACCCCCGCATGGCCTGAGACGACTTGACCCTGATGGAATCAGACAGAATGGCCGACAGGTGAAGGAGCACCTACACACCGCTACTGGTCTGTTGCCAAGGAAATTCAGGTCTGTGTTTTCCCCGAAGAGGTACCCTTCTGGGTGAGTGGAGTCAAACTTTTCTCCTCCCATGATGAAATGGCTGGCAAAGTAACTACCTGTAAAGGAGAGAGAGAGTGGTAAGGACAGTGATCGAGCAAAGAGCATGTAAGGTCATGGTTAAGGACATGTAATTGTATGCTTGGGGTGTATATTTGGGGTACTGTTTCCGGCAGCGTATATTTTTAGTAGCTTTTACGTGCTGCTACATTTCACTCCACCCATGACTTTTCGGCCTCCGTGAATCACCCCTCTTTTGTTACAAGCAAAGCTGTGTGCACTTATAAACTGCATCGAATGTGTTAGTACAAAATAAATAAATGCATAAATAAGACCCTGTTTGTGATCTGTGTATGCAATTGGTCCTGGGTTTACTTTCAGTAGTATTACAATACATTCTGGCACTGCTGCTAGTTCCCCACAGCCTGATAATTGACATCTTATCTGACATAAATGACATAACAACTGACCTAAACGAGCACTACCAGCTATACAAGCCTGTGTCGTAATGAAACTCGTTACTGATCAGTTATGTCACCTAGCATGGCTGCAGTTTTTTTACCCTCCAGACTACCATTCAGCTGTGCACACCTAGCAGGTACCTTTATGTAATCCATAATAGATGGGCCTCTCTGCCATAAGCTTTCCCTTCTGCACAGCTGAATAATTCAGTGCTGAACTCAGGAGGTCAGGCTATCCTGTGCCAGTGGCGCGCTTCACCTGTGCTCAAATGAGCTTAATCTTTAGGGTGAACACATGGAGAACATCTACTTGTTAAGATATAAACCTGCAGAACACAGTAATTAATATTTATATTGTACGAAACATGGTAGATGATTCAGTCACTAAAGCATACTGTCATAATCAATGTTCAATATCATGCATATTCTTTAATATTTTTATTTTGTTTTTTAATTTTGCTGCATCCTCCACACTTACACAAATATTTTATGCGTTACTTATCAATAAGGGGACACCATCCGGGTTTAATTGCTTTTGGTAGACACTGAGATCCTGATCCTACTCTTGATAGGTGGAGACCCTTGAGGGGCTCCCTATCATACCCTGTACAACCAAAACGAATTATTTTACACATGCGATTCATGGTAAGATAACGATTACTATTTTTCAAGCAATATATCCTAAAAATCAATTAACAGCATTCGACTACACAACTGTCACGGTTTCCTTAAAATATCCGTAATGTAACGTAAATGTTATATATGCGTTTACGTACACATGCATGCAGTGACACGAAGCGTAGCGCGAACAAGCAGTAACGTTACGTATATAAAGCAGGTACAGTGCGCTCATATTACGATTCATGCGAGTGCTTGGTCGCACTTACCGGATTTCGGTGGGTATCGGTAGACCGAATTAGAGGGGATGTCGACCTCCTCCACTCCCGCATTTTGTCTACTTGTCAAAGATCCCATTTCCAGATGAATTTGGAAAAATATATCATAAAATCAAGCAAGCATCACCACACCAAGTTCACCATGAGAACCCGTATTTCTTTCCTTCCTTTAATACCACATGCGCCGTAATTTAACTGGTAAAATATTTTGTATTATTACACATTTTGTTTTGCCCTATATTGGTGTTTCTATTAAACCTTATTAAATTTATGGTATCGTAAGCTAACACCTAAACGGCCCTTGCTTACTGTTTTACATAAGGATGTAACACCACCGACAAGCGGCTAAGATATAAACCTGCAGCGGTTTTTACCGCAGGGCTCGAACTGCGTCTTTTTTTTTTCTCTTTAAGCTCTTTATTATCCTTCCTGCACTTGACTGCTCCGCTTTCTGACTCCTTCAGACAAAAGGGGGAAAAAAGCGCACGGCTGCGGGAGAGCTACGGCATCTTGTGAGACCTACTTCCATTAGGTTTGGGTTTCTCGGTACCCTATCACAAGCCCCGGCTGTCACAGAACGCCTCTAATGGCTACCTCTGACGTCAGGTCTCGGTCCAGACTACGGGGTTTTGCGCAGTACGATCCAGCTCCCGCTTTGCTAATATGACCTTCCCATCACTGGCATCGCTCACTGCAGTGCGGGACTTTAACCATGGCCGACAGAGCGCGGTCTGGGCACGGAATCTTCACCCAATGCTTATCATTTATTTTCACTTTTAATATAACAATAAGGTATAGTATTACATAACGGTAACGTTTGGCCACACTGGATTAAAGTTTAATGATTTAAAATATTAATGTGTAGGTATACATTGTCATTATGCATCATTTCCACACACGTTCATTATAAGCTATTCAGTAATAATTATCCTCAACGTTACATAGCGCTAGCTGTCAGTAGCCTGTAACCACGTGAAAATCTGGCAAACTACATAAAAAGTCTTTACAGTCAGCTTTCTATTTCCAATGATTATTACTGACGTCTCAATGGAATTAATCTACAAAAATGTAACCTTCCGATAGCTTCTTATACCCCATCGGACCACTACCCTTTCAAGCCGTAATTGCATAAATTAATTTTTCAAACGAAAAAATAACTACCAATGCAAAGTCGTGTGACTGTTGACCAATGATATATCGCCTTTTAGGTGCCGTGCAGTTAGAGAAACCAATAAGAATAGTTCTAGTTTTTTCCGGTCTCCAATCCAGACTGACTAGTCAATGAGAGTTACGTTTCTTCAGCCTAGGGGACGTTCCCTTGAAGGCCAATGATATTTTCGTGCGTTTGAGTGCTCTTTCACAACTGTCCAATCACTGAGCTTGAACGACTTGGTTGTTGGTGGTGACGCTGGAAAATATTTTTGTTGCTGCTGGAAGGCGAGACGCCTGAGTTGGGAGGATTAATGGGGATTGCATGACCTAGAATTCGCCGATGCGTTAGTGTTTTCTCCTTTTTTTAACCGATCATTAACGTTGAGTGAAATCTACGTGTTTCACGTCGACGATGTCGGTGAACATGGATGAGCTCCGGCACCAAGTGATGATCAACCAGTTTGTTTTGACCGCTGGTTGTGCCGCTGACCAAGCAAAGCAGCTCCTCCAAGCAGCTCACTGGCAGTTCGAGGTATGTTTACATCATGATCGTGAGTGTGCTTGGTGTTAGCTCTGTGCTGCTACTCCACTTAGCTTTGCTTTGTATTATGATGTCGATACAAGCTGCGGACACAATTTCTTCAGCCGGAGTAATCTTGCCAGTATTGTTAGCTACCTAGCTAACAACACTGGGAACGACCATTGGGAAAATAACGTGTCCACAGATCGATTATCTTGGTTCTTATTTTTCATGGTAGTTGTTATATGTATTTTAGTATGATATGCCAGTTAGCCCCTGGTATGGAGTAAACAAATCGTCCAGCGCTAATGGACACGATGTACCCGTGTAACAAGACTGCGGTTTGGCTGCTGACTAGCTAATCCGGAAGACCAGCAACTGGGTGCTATGCTAGGTAGCTCCTTGTCCAACAGAATAATACGCGTTTATTCTTCCGCGTTGGGGGTGCAGTTAGCCATCTAATGCAGGAAACCAGACGTATTTTTTTATTTCATTCGGTATGAGATATGTATACTGTTTGGTGTCTATAGCTAGATAATATGACATCAGGCCGATTCTGATCGTATATGGAGAAGTCCAAGTGCACATTCAAATGTTTAGAAGGTAGTTCGTAGGTGGTTCCTATTATAAGTGAAGTGATATACGTCTGTGCGGCTATCTATCTAATCTCCAATGTTTGTTTACATTCAGTTGCTGGTTACTGGCGGTTTGTAGTAGTATCCGGTCAGTCGTTTTCCGCCACGTTTGTATTGACAAAATGAAAATGCTCAGCAGTTAAGACATGTTTTTTAAGTGGCGATTTTATGATTAAAAGGAAAGTGTTTTTAAACTGTACCTCTAAGTATCCCCTGCTATAATGTGAAACGTATAAACGCTTTAAACATTCCAGTCCCTCATCTTTGGCAGCTTGACGGCGTATTTATGACGAAAAATCGATCTTAAAACTACCAGTGAACCTTAATTGATCGTATTGATTTAGAGCTGAAGAGGTTTGCTATATGTCGCATGTAGCAAATACACGTAAAACAGACTTATTGTGGGTTTTTGAGTAGACAGAAAAATAGATCCCATAGTTTTGCATTTTGTTTGGACTTAGATGTTCTTAAGCACGACCTAAATGTAAACGTTCACATTTTTAAACTTCTCAACAAGACGTTCAGATAATTTTAAATTCATTAACTTTATTTCCAGTTATTTTCTGTGTAACATAATATCCATGCTAGCACAGTGTACATGAACATTTTAATTCGTGTATATGTAAAGTTAGTTATTAATTAGATTCAAGATTCTTTATTTGTCACATGTAGTTATAGCTGGTACAACATACAGTGAAATGTGTTTCCCTGGCTGAACTCCGACTGTGCTAGACGTAGGATAAGTATATAAGTACTAACAGAGGAATTACATCTATGTTTTTTAAATTGGGATGATTTAAGAATCACTCTAAGAATCTGTTTTATTCGGTTAGTTTAGACACTTCCTTAAATTTGTTTTAAAGGAAATGTACAACAGTAATTACAGGAATAACTGGTGTGGCTTGTTTTTCATGTAAACAATACTAAATATTAATGCCCTGTAATATGTAATGAAATACATTTTTGTCAAGATGTATTCAGTATATAACTAATACATTTGCATATAATTACGGGGATTCTCCGTTTAGTAAGGTAATTCAGTGGCATAACAGAATTGTTGCTCTAGTTGAAATCACATGTATCATTCATAAAGATCATGAAGATCTGTTTACGTTCTACCTTGAAACTAAAGCTGTGGTTGAGCCATGAGACTGAATTTCCCCATGAGACATCCCAGGTAATGCTGATCATGATGAGATTTTGCTTGTATAACTAGTGCAAATTGATGTTGTCATCTCAGAATCAAGCTGACGATTGTCATCCCTTTCTGGTACTGGAATAAGGACGACTCAGGTCCAAAACCCAGTTTCTTCACCACTAGACCATCTGTTTCCTTGCGTTTTTTAACAAGACACAATTTATCCTATTAAGCTGTATTTTGTTGGACTCTTGCATAGCACACATTCCCAAACTGGAACCATATATTCCATATATTGTACTTTTACTGCTGGAACACTCATCTTTTCCCAGATGGATAGAATTTTATAGGTTTTGTTTTTTCATGTTAATTTAAAATGAACATATCTTAAGTAGTCCCCAACTTTATATAAGCCAGTATGGTCTCTTTTACCTTTTAATGTAATGTCTCATAAATTTAATTGCATTTTGTGCACCCCATTTTTGTTTTATTTTTTAACAGTCTAAACTGTATTATTGCAACACAGGATGCACTTCCCACAAACTGGCTAAGTAATCTTAACATGCCTTTACAGATGTGAGATACTATCCTTGGTTTGAACAGGAACAGCACACTCCCCCTTCATCTTGCTTAATGACTGAGCGGCATGCAAACATTGTTGAGTCATACTCAGAGGGAGCGCCACATCAGACTTATTGCCATTTCCGATCACAATAGTTCATGTTGAATCATGAATGGTGGATAGTGTCCTGTATACCCAATGCAAACTAAGATTGCTTATGACCCTCCCTTATTTGCTTATTTGGTTTTTCTCCTTTGTTTTTAGTAGCTGACAAGTTTTAGCAGACGACTACATGCTTTATTAAGATGCCTTAATAGTCTTGGGTTTTCGTTAAGCTCAGTTTTGAGAGCTGGGTGCCCCAAGTGATTGAAGTGGTTTTATTGCTGGGGCTTGTCTCTGTGCGCCACTTTTCATGCTTTGTAGTGAAGAGGACCAACAAATCATAGCATTGTTTTCAGGAGCTCTAGGTAGGTCAAAGGAAGCTATTGATTGTTCTGATGAAAACAGAGCTTCAGTAGTCAAATGTATTTTGAGAGGGCAATACTGGCTGTTGCTTGCTGTTGTAATTTCTTCCATCTTCTTTCCCTTTCTTCAACTCTAATCCATAATTTTTCCTTTCTGTTAGTCTTACCTTGGCAGGAAGCCCCAAGATCTGCTTGTATGTTGCACTGTGTTGCCATTGCGGGTCAGTTGCATCATATAGGCTTAACCAAAGGGCCAAAGCGATGATTCCCAGGGGCTGTTTGTCAGGACAGCATGCATTTTCTGAACTCTTTTGGTTCTGCCAAAATTTGTGGGGGTAAAAAGGCACGGCATCAAACACATTTTTAAATACAGAGGAGCCAAGACAAAAGAACTTGTCTGTTTTGTTCCTGTATTGTGTGTACATTTTAAAATTTGGGATCTCTGGTTTGGGTAACTGTTAATCATCCATAGCTTACCAGATTTTTATAGCATTATACTGTGGTGAGTTGTTCTGCCGCCCCCCCCCCCCTAAATAATTTCAAATTCAGTGTAAGTTTTTACACATACGCTAGCAGGCCGAGGCTGTGAGAACTCTGAATTGTAAGTGCGCTGGCTGCATGCGAACAGGGGAATAGTACAAACTCAGTGCCCTCACAGACAATGGGAGTCTGGTGTCTGAACGTTGATATGTGTGTCACGTTTAGCAGTGAGCATTCCTCCACTGCCACCACCACTGTGCGTCGTGGAGGAACGGCCAGGCATTCAGCAAGGGGGGGGGGGGGGGGCAGGGAAACAGAGAGAATGCAGTGGGCTAGTTGGGGGGGGGGCCATAGTGCAGCTCAGGGCCTTTTAATTTCCCTTCATTCAGGCTTGTTACATTGAAGTGCTTGGAAGTCTTTATACATATGTCTTGGCAAAAAAAAGTGTATAATCGTTGCCTTTGTGCCCCTTGAGGTGTAAACAGTAGATGGTACATGGCTGAAATATTAATTTGATGTTCTAGGTAAGCATGATGCAGTCTGAAAGGTATATTTTGTATGCTTATCTAAGTGTGGTATGAAAAAACAGTACTCTGCAGTTTTATTGAAACATACACCGCCTGCAGTCGTTCAGAACTGGACTATAACTCATTGTGCTCATGTGTAACGTGGTTTTGCTCTTTTTCTTTCCCATACAGACTGCTCTAAGCTCCTTTTTTCAAGAAGCCAATGTCCCCAGTCATCACCACCAGATGGTAAGAGCATTTAGTTAACAAAAAAAAAAAGATGGACTGTTTGGAAGATAGAAATTGAAATAGCTGTGGTGGTTTTGGTGTATAAATTTCTGTGCCGCGTCCAGGGGCCGTTGTTAGAGAAGCATCATTGTGAATAGTGTAGATTGTGAGCCGTAATACTCTGTTTTACAACTGCCTGACATGCATATAGTTATGTGTGTTTTCTCGGTGTCTTGGGTGGTACTTGTGCAAGTGTCTCCATGTGAGGGTTTGCTTTTATTTCGGGTGTAGCCATTACATCATTCTGGGGCAGGAAAGGAGAGGGTGGAGAGGTGGGATTTGGGAGGAGGGGTTTCCATGGCAAGCTGGCATCTGCTGATGGTCCATCCCCCCCGCCAACACACACACACACACACACACACACACTTATTCATCACACCTTCTTCTGACAGCATCTATAACTGTTTCACCGCAGTCTCCTTGAGCAGCAGCAGGCATGCAGTACAGTTCTATGGTCGCTTGGTTATTTACGAGTATGTTGAAGTTAATTTGTTTTGTCTGTTTTACTGTTTGTTTAGTCTTCCTTCATTTTGTGATGTGTGAAGTTCTGAATGTTTACTAGTGACTACCCAATGCAGTTGTTTATATTTCATTTTGGCATTTCTCTAAAGCTTGAAATTAATGCCTTTTTTTGTCTAAAGTCTGTCATGGCGGCATTCTGAAAAGGCCCGATCCAGTCAGAGGTGAAACACTATCTTTCGTTCGATTTCGACACAAAGGCATATCTGAGGCTTTCGGCTCTCCCCAGAAGCTGCTGGTGAAAAAGACGTGTGTGGTTTTGTGAGGGTAATTAGGACTTGGTTTAAGTCCTTTGTGGTGATTGTGGCACGTTGGACCAAGTTGTGGGGGCTGTGACCCCTGAGCACTTATCTGAAATCTGTTAGGAGGGACAAGCTTTTTCCTAAATGCCAGACCATGGCATTGAATGCATGTGAATTGCTGAAGTTGGATCTGCATGCCAGTCTATTAAAGACGTAATCTTAAAGTTTTTGAAGTAAGCATGTGTGCCATGAAGTGACTAAAAGGGAAGGATAAAAGAATATAAAACCCATACTCAGTCACATGGTTTTGATTTCTGACAGACCTAATTGTTTAGAGCCCCCCCCCCCCCCAAGTTCCTTGTATTTTCACCCATTTTATTGAAGTTTTTTTTTTTATCCTTGGCTTTGATCTAGCAGCCTGAAGGTTGCAAGTTTATGTACCAAAGCAGGTATACATATAGTACACTGGAGTTCTCATATCAGTGTTGAGAGTACCGAATGGGTTTTGCCTTGCGAACACCCAGTTGAACTGGCCCGTTTGGCTTCAGCCCTAAAGCTACAATGGTGACTGCGACTTCCTGTCTCGTCTGAAAGCAGTGACTCCCATCCCCCTGCCTCTGTCTGTGTTTAAGGTTAACCTCCCCCACATCACAGACATGTCGATTCTTTTCTCTCCCTGCAGTCCCGTTATCCTCCAGTAGAGGTGCACTCTGATGAGGCAGTTTCCTTGGTCCAGTCCTCTTTTTTTTTCAACTGGTCTATCATGTCATACCCAAAAATGAGCAGTTGTTTAAATGCAGTCACATGTTTTTAGGACAATTAGGTTTGGCTGACAGGTCTCTCAGGTTCTGTCTTATCAAGTACGAAAGACGAGAGGGTCTGCAGTTTAGTTTTTCTCTTGATAAACAAACATGCAATCTGGGCCTGTGAAAGACATCTCTGGGGTGTGATATTCTGGCAGTGCGAAGCCGTGTGCACTTCCCCCTCGTACTGAAACATGGAGCTGAACTGTCAGCAGATCCTGTGACACAATCTATGGCTAACATGATCAAGGGGAGGTCTCTATATAAATAGCAAATAAGAAATGATTATGTGTATAACAGAGCTGTACTTCCACAGTACACACAGTTAAATGTGTGAAAAGCCGGAGTCTTGATAAGCATTGTACACTATAATCTTACCTGAAAGTTAGAGATGTTTGCGGTGCTTTTAGCTACACGCTAGAACTTTCTGTGAACTCCTGAATAAACAATCAGCATTCCGGTTTTACACCTCTGTGACCTGTGATTGAACCTTATAGTATTGCTTACAACTGGTTATTATATAGCACAATTTTCTCAGGATAAAAAAAATTATTGCTGAGTAAATGCGATTGGAACAGCGCACAGGGAATGCGGCTGTCTGACTGTAGGATCGTTAATCTGAATCTTTCTGATATATTTCTTGCTCGAATAGATAGGTGTTCTGGCGCTGTTTTCGTTTTGACAGCATCCAAACAGAACGTTCTATACCTTTACTGACAACCATGTGACACAGTCAGCATTGTTCACAAGAACATCTTGCACTCGACTTTTGCACCGATTGCAAAACCACTTCCACCTTTTTCTGCAGTTTTCTCTGTGCTCTTTGAATTGTATGCCCACATTCGGCTCAAAATCAGCAGTGCTTTACATTTAGTCATACAAAGTGGGTTTGTCGGTCGTTTTCATAACTAGAGGTAACGTAAAAGCTGGATGAAAACACATCTATTATGTCATTACACGAGTAGCGAACATAAGAATGAAACTCAAACTTGATTGTACTCATTTCACAATGTAAGTTAGTAATGGAAAAGAATGTATAACGGTAGTACTCTGAGGTAATGGGGGTGTAAGAATAAAACCAGTGGGTGGCATATCTCCTGAATCGTTGCGTTAGTTATCTGAGTCATAAATATAGTTTGAAACCTCAGGTACTACCAGTGTCATGTATGACATGTTGTATGTGTGCTTGATTTTTACCAGTTTCTGGTTTTATTTTGCCTCCTAGTCTTTTGGTTTTTGATGTTAAAAGGATTTGGAATTCTGTGTTCAAGTCTGTCCCAGTGATTTAGTTTCGTTTTGTGTTGATGTGTGGAAACGTGCTCTGCAGCCCAAAGTGTTTAGTGTGTTTACCCTGTTTTTTATACCCAGTGGCAGTCAGGAAGGATCTCTTCATTGTAATTCAGGTTTTGATTCTGCTCTTCCTCTCCTTCTATTCCACGCAGATGTGCACACCGCGAAATACACCAGCCACCCCACCCAACTTCCCAGACGCCATCACCATGTTCTCCAAACTGCGGGCATCCGAATGCAGCGGCGGCAGCGGAAGCACTTCGGCGGTGGGCCCCACGGCCTGCTCCCCGCCTCCCTCATCCTTCTGGGCCTCCTCCCCGCCCAGCCACCAGCCAGTCTGGCTGCCCCCCTCATCCCCCACGGGCCATCACCTACACCATCACCACCACCTGCACCAGTCCCACATGTGGCCACCCGTGTCCCAGCCTGGCAAGACCCAGCAGACGCCCGTTGTGTCTGCGCTGCGCGGTCAGAGATGAGACTTGAGAGCCGGGCAGGAATTCCTGAGGGGATATAGGGGTCGAAGTATTAGCGAAAGCGGATGGTGGCGAGTGACAGAGACCCGTAGTTTTTTTCCATTTCTTGAAAAAAAAATCTTTATTAAAAAATGTTGTTTCCTACATTTTTGTCGGTAATTTAGGTACAAATATCCAAACCTGGGGAGAGACCACTACTAATATAAATCCGAAAATGTCTAAAGTGTCTTTGAAGCAGGTCTCCTAGCGCCTACTTTCAGGCATAGATCACTTTGGGAGGAAAGGCAGTTGCCACAGCAATGCAAACAAGCTTGTGACTAAGCACTGGAAACATTTGCAAGACTCTGAAGGATTTAGGGCAGGGAGGCTATATCCATATGGCCTGACCTGCCTCTGCCTGATGGGGGGAAAAAAGGACCCCTTGTGTTCAGTACCCCAAGTGTAATAAGACCCTGCTGTTGCTTCAGCTGCAGCATTTGTAGGACTGGCAGTGAAAAAAAAGTGATCCTGGAGGCTGCTGAAGGAGCCTTTGTGCTTCGTTTGTGTCGAAGGAGAACAATGTGGACCTTCGGGAACATGAAGCCTTCAAATCGGATCATTGACCCTTTGGGTTCGGTTTTTCTTCTTCATGAAGTAAAGTTGTTTCGCTTGGTTTAAGAACAAATCTATGGATTTAGTGTTTTTTTTTTTTTTTTTGGTGTGTGAACATTTCTGCTGAGCTCAAAAATAATGGAACAAAGGAATTTGACAACAGCCCAGCGTGACTCACTAAAAGGTCCTAGCGGACACGTCAGGATTGGTTGTAGTCCTGTCACTGGTTTTTGTTGACATCTAACAATCTGAGATTGCTTTTTTTATTTCAAGCTGTTTTTATGGAAAAGTTTTGATGAATCCCGTGTCTGACCACAAAGGAAGCAGTATACTAAGTGTTGAATGCATTGTTTTATGTTATCTGCATATTCTGAGTTTTCAGAATAATTTCACAAATGGTTAGTGATTTGTCTTGGGGTGCTTTTCCACCGCACCAGCACCAGCACCAGTACCATACTAATAATGTCAGGCTGGATGATGTGCGACATTAATGCCAACATTGCATGTTATGCGTGTGCGAATCTTACATTGATAGTCAGCAAGATTATGTTCAGGCTTTTTCTTACCTTCAATTCCATACGCACATTATAGCGCAGGGAATTTGTTTCACTAAAACATTTTTACTCTCTCACAGGAAAAAAAACTTGGCAAGTTTTGCAATTTTAATGATTATTCCTTTTCAAGATTATCTAGTATGTTTAAAAAATCAGTTTAAAATTTACCTCCGCTGCTTTTGCATGAGCGCTGCATGCATTCTCTGAGACAATCAATCATTTTCCTCCTTACTGTTTAAATCATTCCTGGACAGTATTGTGAAAAATTTATGTTGAACTCATTTTTTGCTTTATAAATACCCAAATATTTCATACGACAAAATTACATGGCAATATAGGGATATATTATTTTTATTTCTTGTCATGCCATCCTGATTTTGTTGTATCTGATTTTCCAAGCAAATCACAATTAAAGCTTGGGTCTCATTTGTCCTCACATCCATCATTATTACCTTTGTTAACGTTATTTTCTGAGTTTGTAACTTTTTTCAAGACGGCGGTTGTATTGTGTTTCCAGGCAGGGTATTTGCATAACCAATCCACAAAGAAAGTGTTTGCAAGTACCAAAGAAGTACTCCAGCTGGTTTGGTACTTTAGGTACTGGAATTTTTGGTACTGGTACTTGACTGGAAGTCAATGGAAAAGAGAAAGTACCAAAAGTATGGTACCTGGTGCAGTGGAAAAGCGCCCTTGGTCTCTTGCAATGGATGCTGGGAAAACTGAAGCAATTAGTTGATACTGTTCTATAAATCACATTGGAAGGTTAACAATGCAGTCAATACAAGCACTCTTCTACCTCTTCCTGGTGGGAGCAGCATTTTTCATGCACTGAATGTACTGTTGAAAATGGGCACTTGGCAAAGTGTAGAGCTGTGTTGAGCACAAAGTCAGTTGGATGATTTTAATTTATGTGCATCTTTGTCCATTCTCTAGTGGATCATAGCAGTCATTCCACCATTTTTGCTCTGTTCTGTGGCTTTTTACTGATAGAAGAGAGTTAACAGGAGTCCACTGAAATCTGGTGAATATATTTTTGGGATTCTTTTTCTCTCTTCCGTCCCGTAAAACTACTGAAGGTAATTGCCAGCTGAGCGGTGCCTGAGGCAGTGGTTCCCAAGCCGGTCCACAGCGAACCCCAGACAGTCCGAGTCTTTGTCCCTCCCAGCTTCCTGCCAGACGTTCTACATTTTTGCTCAGCTGGGAGAGAGCAAAAACGTGGACTATCTGGCGGTCGCTGTGGACCGGCTTGGGAAACACTGGACTAAGGTGTGTAGGGCCACATCTGGTAATATTTTACGAATAGTGTGTTTTAGGATTAAGATGATCTGGTATGTGAAAAGAGATGGTTGCCCTTGAGGAAGTAAGTTTTAGGTCTGCAAGCGATGGGTTTAAATGGTCTTGTGGTACAGATGTGCTTCTCAACCTCCACAGTGGTTGCATTTATGAATCTAGTAGATTAACAGTAATCTTCGCATGAGAATTAGCAGAACTGACACGCAAGAACATCCAGATCCTCTTCTTATCTGATTTGGGTTGTGTCTTGGCGGGGGGGCTGTGATGCTGATTGGAGATTTAAGTTTGCCTGTGTGTTTGTCATTTCACTTTGTGGCTCATCACAATGGTTTATGTTTCTCGTTGCATGCATTTCACTTCTTATAGAAAGTAAAATGCATTCATTCTTCACAGACATCACATTCGTCAAAAATGGTGTACTGCTTTCTTTTGACTTTTTAAGATTTTGATTCATGGGATGGTGTTTTTTAAAAAAATAATAAATGTGGAATGTCAGGACATCAGGTGGGCATTGGAATGCTGAACATGGTCATGTGATGTGAGTCATGTGAGCAGCTGTGACCCACACCAAAGTTCTGGTCTGTCATTTCAGACCCTGCTACACTAAGCCATTGTACAATCTCTGGGATCGACTTCCATCTCACAGGGACAGTAGGAGCGTGCAAATGAAACACATGCACAACTGCATTGTTCTGCTCAGAAAAGGATAATACATATGCAATGAGAAATGATTTCATTGAAATCCTACCATGACAGGAGTACTTAATTGTTGTATTATATTGATCTGATGCTTAAATCTGACTGGTGAAGTTTGCGTGAAGGCAGCCTTTGGGGATTGCTGGAAACAAGCTGATTTTCTTTTTAGAAACTTCTCATTTGGGATGTTCTTTAGAAGCAATGGGTGTTTGAGCTGGGACTGTGAGTTGTGTGTATACTGAAAAGAACAGTGGAAAAATTTTAACCATATTGTGACCACAATCACAAAATGATGTTGTCCATGGTGAAAATTGTGACTATGCTTTTGAGCAAAATGTTCATTGTTAAATAGAAATTTATACATTTAAAAAGTGAGCAAACTACATGTTGCGGTGCATCCTGGGAAGGTTAATGTGTGAACACGACCTTAGTCACTTTGGAGACGATACACTTTCTGAACCTTAGCAACCTGAAATTTCTTTTTAGCTTGTTTTATATTCCTTTTGCTTTGTACAGTTTTAGCAGCTGCTGGAAAAGGATGTATAACTTTTTTTTTTTTTTTTTTTTTTGTATGGTTAGAAAGCATGCATTGCTCAATTCCGTCATGAGATTTTTCTATCCATGCGTGACATATGTAACTATGATACTTCATATCAAAAAGGAAAACATTTTTTTATGTAGCTAAAAGAAACAGCAAATCAAGTTGTAGTTTTTGGAGTTCTTTAGTATTTTGCTACTTACACAAATACCAGCACAGTGATTTTTAAAAAGTAACAAACAAAAAAAAAAAAAACCGTTAATGATGATCTCATCCACACCAGCTACTCCAGGTTTCTCCAGTGGACTTTTCAGTTTCTCAATCCAGATCCACGTCAACAGATACCTCTCTGATATTCTCCACCACACTGGACCTTTAGTCAGTTTCTGCTTTTTCAGATGAAGCAATAAAGTAGAATCAGGCAGATTTTTTTTCCTGTCTGCGAAAAGACTCTCATGTGGATTTTGTGTGTCTTTGCTCTAGTTGATTTTTGATTAAAAAGAAAAAAGAAAAACATGGATGACTATGCTGTGGTATGATGAAAATATCAAGCAGTTTTGAACAATTTGGTTATTGTGTGATTGATCATTTCTAGCTGCATATAAATATAGCGCTGCATATTCTGTGCCTGATGGATACGCAATGCAGAAATACTGAATAGTTGAGTAGACTTTGAGATGAGTCTCTTAAAACTTAACAGTTTGAAAATATATTGTCAGAGGTAACGTTCTCTAATTTTTAAACCTGATTTTGGTTAAGCAGAGAAATGTGCATTGTTAGAAAGTGGTCAATGAATAAACCGTATGTTATGCCAATTACAATGTGGTTTTGCTATAACAAGGTTTTGATACAAATTGTTTGATCATTATCTAATGAATAAGCAGGAGGCTGTCTGGAGAGTCATCACTTAATAACGTAATTGGATGCTATTTTTTGTAATTTCATTTCTGGTTTTATTTCCCTGGTTGAAATGTGTATTTATACATTTTAAAATAACACGGTACAGTATCATTTATTACCAGTGTTTTGTTTTTATTCCTTAAGAGCAGCTGATTTACTGTCATTGCAAAAATGACAATGGACCCAAAATATGAGTCACGAAGAGCTTGAGGAAGAGAGAAATATGAAACATTTCTACTTACAATAAATAATACACCAGTTAAATTGGTTTTGTATGAATATTTTTAAAATTACACATCACACAAATAAATCAA
This sequence comes from Paramormyrops kingsleyae, assembly GCF_048594095.1. NCBI lineage: Eukaryota > Metazoa > Chordata > Actinopteri > Osteoglossiformes > Mormyridae > Paramormyrops > Paramormyrops kingsleyae. Next base: position 13,882,157 of record NC_132801.1, read on the forward strand.
CTAAGGCAATAATAGAAGTTTGGAATTGCAACACATTAGTATCATTAGAATTTTTTTGTGTATTGAGTTTGAATATAAATATTTAAATATTAAGGTCACAGAACAAATTATTAAGACGTAGGATATTTTTGTGCCATCTATAATGAAAACAACGTTACTGCAGTTCAGGTTGTATCCCAGTGTGACCCAGCCACAAAAGCTGCAGTTATGTAGAATTACATATACACTTAATAGTAACAGGAGAAAACATTCATAGAAGGACCTACATGTGCATAACATGCAGCACGCAAGCAGCTAAAACATTGCCTGCAGTTATTTACATCTGAACTTTCATTACTAAATCCTTTTTTAGAGATAATCTAATCTAGGGTGCTCTTTGGTCAAAAAATATCTATGAAATAAATTACTTTGTCCAGTTTCCATTGAATGTATTTGCCTGTGTTTTTCACTGCAGTATTTAGAAACATCTAACATGATGATGCACAAATTATTTTGGTAATTCTCTTATTGATTATATACACACACATACACACAGCCGTGGAAAAAATTGAGACCGACCACTGTATATATTTTGAAACAAGTCTGCATTTTTAAAATCCCGGTTTAATCCTGGTTCTGCTGGCAGAAGGCTACGCTGAGCAGCAGGTTGCTCCAGGTTCAAAATTTCTAAGAGTGCAATACTCAAGAGCAAGGTGAAGCAGGAGACACTGGGAACGACCAGAAACCAGCCAGGTAAAGGGCAGAAGCAACTTTCTAATGCCAGAGATGACTGTTACCTTATTCAACAGTTTCTCATGAATTGTACGATGACTTTAAGTGACCTTCAAAAAGAATGGCAAACATTAAGTGCAGGTGTGTAATGCACTACAAGGATGGTTCGTATTAGGCTCCTAGAAGCAGGACTTAAGTCCCTTAACGCAAAGAAGAAGCCCTTCATTAATGGGAAACAGAGAAGAACCAGGCTGCAGATTGCAAAAAAATAAAAATGTTATTCGCAGACACACACATTGTCCTTTGGTCTCTTAATCTTTTCTGCAGCTGTATGTAATATATATTTGAAGTTTATTCATTTTATATGATGTGATGGAGCAAGATTTGCCCATTCCCCCTTGCAAAATCACTCAAGCTGTGCCAGGGTAAATGGGGAATTCGCTAGACAGCTTTTAGGTCTCGCCACAGATGTTCAATGAGGTTAAGGTCAGCACTCTGCCTGAGCCACTCAAGGACATCAATTTTCTTCATTTTAAGCCACTCCATTGTTGCTAGGGCAGTGTGCTTTGGGTCGGGCTCCTCTCCAGTGTAAGCTTTCTGGCAGAGAGGAGCAAGCTTTGTTTCCGAATCTCTGTATTTTGCAGAGATCCTGATTTTCCATCAATCCTGACCTGGACCCTGCTGTTGAAAAGCATCCCCACACCACGATGCTTCCACCACATATTACAGCGGGGATTGTGTTTCCTGGCTCCTGTGCACTGTTAGATTTACACCACAACACAAATGCTTTGAGTTTAAGCCAAAAGGTTACGCATTAGTCTCATTAACCCACAAGACTTTCTGCCATATCTTTCTAGTGACGTTTTGCAAATTCTTTACAGGCAAGGACATGATTTTTTCTTTTCCTTCCCCAGTCTGGGCAATGCCCAATGTTTGTGCAATGCCTAGGAGATGTGTTGATGTGTGAACTTCATCTCCAATCACGTTCACTGACTTATGCAACTCAGAGTGACAGTAGGTGTCACAGTAGCTTCTCTGACAAGTGCCATTCTTGTTGGTGTCTACAGAGGCAGCCTGGCAGTGTGGCTGTAGTTTTACATTTTCCCCACTTCCATATTACGGACTGCACTGAGCTCTGAGGGATGTTCGGGGCATTTCAGATGACCTACGTTACCCCCCATATCTCTCTCCATAATAATAGCCCCAACTTGTCTTGAAAACTCATTTGTCTTTATTCTGGTCTGCTTTGATGAAAATCCCCATCATACTGTTGGACCTCAGTAAGAAACTGCGTATTTATCTTCATTAATAAGTTGGGAACAGGTAATCCACCCATTTCCTAAACAGGTGGAGACCGTAACCAAATTGAGCGAGTTCATAAGGTAATACACTGCACCTGAGTAAAGTTATCCTCATAGTTACAAAGGTCATACATATTTTTCCTTTTTTTTGCTTTTTTTGTAAATTGTTGAAAGGTTTGTGAATTTGTTTCTTTTGGAATGATTTACACTTTTGTAGATCAGCTTGAAAAACACTGCAAGTGTAGAATCATAGACAAAACAAAAAATAGTTTAGGGTACTGACTACTTTTTCAAGGCGCTGTACAGCTAGATCTTTTCAATAGTGATTTCAAGTGCACATGTCTTTACTGAAGTTAAAAAGTACTAAATTTAGAGATTGTCACACTGTTTATCTGCCAACCTGCCTGGATTCTTATACTTTAGACCTGCACAACCTGCCATCCATGCAGCAATTTGTGTTTATTAAAATTAATGGCTGGATTGTGTGTTAATTCTGGTCTTGCGATCCTGTCATCATAAATGCATGAACCCAGTGAGCAATCAGGACAGCTTTGAGAAAGGAAATTAAGTGCGTTTTCCACCAGTCACTTCTCCCTCTTGGACTTGAAGATGGTCCATGTGAATTTCCAACCTCTGCTGGATCTCATTGGCATTATCTACTGGGAGTGTGGACTGGGACACTGTGGTGTGGGACAGACGTGCTGAGGAGGACGTAGGGCGTCCCCTTCCAGGGCAGGACAAGGCTGCAGAAAAGAAAATCTATAAGGTTTGGGTGAATTTTCATGATTGAGAGTGCAGCTACATGGAAGAGTAACTTAATTAAAAATACTATAAAATATGAAAACTCATTCATTAAGTTTAACCTAAAATATTGAGAACGATAAAATGCTATTTTGTATGGGTAAGCAACAGTGCAAATAAGGAGAACTTTGTGATTTTGATGCTTTGACAAAGGCAACAATTAGATAAAACATTTAGATGTTTTAATAAAGGTATTTCCATAGCCAGGTATTTTTGCTGGAGAAATTCAGGCTAAGTACATTGCTCAAGGGTACTACAGCAGATTTACTTACAGTAGGACTTGCCCTAAGCTACTACAGTACTTCCCACTATCAGCCACTGGAACATTAGGCCTGCACACACTACAAGACTCACCTGATTGGCTGCGATATGTCCTGGCACTGTGAGGACGTGCCATAGTCCTGGACGTTCCCTTGACAAGGTTGAGTTTTTGTGACTGTGACCTGGTCACATTCTCTGTGCCTCTGCAAGTACCTGTGATGACAGAATAAACACAGCCAAGCCCATCATCGATCCAGCTTTTTAACCACACAAAAATACCCCTATCTGTCTCTAATTTAGTAAAATAACTCATAAGTATTATCGCTTAAAGGCTGTCTTCTGTAGAAACCTTGAGTCTAACCTTAATCACTCTGCTTAATACCTGTCAATAGGTGTTTCTTTCTAATTTGACTTGGATATGATTCATGTCAGAGTGAATTGCTTTGAATCCTGTTGGGCTACATCTGTTTCAAAGAAATATATGTTATATTAATGTTTTTTTTTTCCATTTTAAATGCGGCATAAAGTGGCAGCATGACATGTAATGATCAAACTGGAAAATGTTTTTTGACACCTCCGCTAAGCTTTGTTATTTACTCTTTGAGCACCCATGTTGTTGATCTGACATTTCATGAACAGGGCATCCTTCCAAGATAATAACCTTCTTTAGGGATAATGGTTGGCAGCCCGGGATCCATGTTCTTCACTGTTCTTGTAGCCAGACGGCCCTTGTAGACTTGTCCGTTCAGGCCAAGAATATCCACCTCTTCTGCCTGACAGAAAGACACACATTCACAAAAATATCCTCAAAGGCTCGTCATCTGGTATGACAGGAGATTTGAGAGGCTTTAGCCTGAGAACAAAGAGAGTAATGCACGAGTCATGCTGGGGACAACACCCACCTGAGCAGGCAAAGTTGGTCTGGGTGAGGACTGTGCTTCAGATGATGACTGCATGAAATGGGTGATGTGTTGCAAACGGGTGTAGCGCCGGCTGGCTAGAGCGAGGGTGTGGCTGCCGCCGCAGTTTCTGGACACCGGCAGGTAGCTGTAGTCCGCCATCTCAGGAATCCGCTCACTGATGAATGAAGAAAAGAAGCCAGAAGACAGTTCCAGATGTTTACAGCCAAAACACTCTAAGGTTCTGCACTGTCAGAATAAAAGTATCAATTTGTACCTTTGAGGATGCAGAAACTTGTCAGTGGGGCTGTACCCTCAAGGGTCTGCTAATTGTACCCTAGCTTTTAGCCTAATTAATGGTACAGAATATCTCATGTCAGAACTAGCATCAAAAATGTGAAGATCAAAGGGCAGGTAGAACAGATTAATGCAGGTATAGCCCGTGCTCTGACTCTCCTTTCTGGCTTCTAGCTTGGCTGAGTACGAACATGGACTGACTGAGTGTATCAGGATGATTCATCCAGATACTGCCCACGAGCCACTTCCTGCAGACACTTCCTGGCCTGGACCATGTTGAATGCCTTAGATAATTACAGTTACATGGACTTTCTTGTGCTCAATAACTGGGACACTTCCTATGCTTGGACTTACTTGAGTTTATTAACTAGGACAAGTCCCCAACCCACAGCCTCCCACGGGCCACTGGAGCCTGGAAAGAAATTTGTCCATAGCCCAGGGTGTGGATGACAGAGACGTGCGGTGCACACACATGGTAGAGGGCATAGTTATTGCTGCCATTAACTTGAAGAGAGACAGGGGAAGGAGGTTAAGAGAGCCCACATGCTTGGCTTACAAGATCACAACTGTGATTTGGTAAGATACTATTTTAGCTTGCAGATGTCTACAATGGGGAGGCACGGTGGCCCAGGGGTAGGGGTGTAACAATGCACCGTGGTACAAAACTGTGCGTTCTGGTTAACGAAGACAGTATATGAAAAATAGTGGTTCATGCCTCCAATGAAATGCATTAATGTTAACACAAGAGGGTACAATAGTTTTGCCTTGAGATTTTATTTTTGCATTTTGCACTCGTGTCTGCAAAGTAAGGGAAAAAATGCAAGAAAAAAATGGTTTGAATACAGCTTTTTTGTAAATATACACATCTAAAAGGAACAAACAAGAAGCGTGAGATCTTAGCTTGACATCCCCTTGTTTACTTGCGTTTCCCCCAGATATGCTACTTTCATCTGTCCATAAATATGTACTTAGATTAATAGGTAGTGCTAAACTACCTATACTATGAGTAAGTGCCCTGATATGAACAAGCCTCCCATCCTGGATATTTCTGAGTGTTGGGGATTTCAGGTCCAGAAGCTACAATCCAGACCAAGATTTTGATTCTACCAACCAGGTGAGTACTCTGTGACTGTGACTCCTTATGCTCCACTGGTTGGTAGAAACAAAATCTTGGTCTGGATTTGTAACTTCTGAACCTGAAATGTCCAACACTGATGTTTCCTGGGATAGGCTCCAGATCCCCCGCAACCCTGAACAGGACAAGCAGTTACAGATGGGTGGATGGATGGATGGATGGATGGAAAATGGACACAAGAAAAGCCATATTGATTTTGATAGGTCTTGTTGCTTATTTCTCTACAGCTCTCACCTTCGGCAATGCTGACGCACTTGCTCCAGCTCGTATACAGTATACGGCCGGTTGGATTTGTGGGATGGCAGGCCAGGAGCACAGGGAATGCCGATGAGCTGCCTGTGCAGGAAGGACCAGTAAGCGTCAGACAGGAAGCACACTGGTAAAATTGGTGATGGCAGCACAATAACAGTCTGTATGGACTTACGGCCCTGGGGTCAACATGTCAACAGGTCGGTCACAGGAAATACAATGGAATCGCGCCACTAGCTGTCTGCAACAAGGAGAAAGGGAGCCATAAGCTACAAATTACTGGTCATATTCTGTTCTTTACAGCTAATTGTCAGCAAACTGGGTTGCAAGTGTCTCTACAGATGTGCAGAAAAACAGTGACTAGATGTAGACTGTTATCTATCTTTTTTAACTGACAGCTTTTTCTCACACATTTTCTTTTACATCCATTATATTTACTCTCACAGTTGCCTAAAGCCATGTAAAAATTAATTCTGGACATCAAAGTGAAGTAGAAACCCCCTCCTAAGAAAACCTTACACACAAGCACCCAGGAACCGTAAGGAGCACACACAAGTCCCACAGGGTGATTATCTCAGAAGAGGAACGAGGTGCCACTCCCTCAGAGTATTGCTCACTTCCTAAACCCAGCAGCGTCGTCCAGCTCTACCGTGGGCTGGGCCTGCAGCTGCGTCCGAATAGCCTTCCAGCGCTCCTCCAGCTGTGCTTTTAGGGGATCCAGCTCGATGCGGTTCAGCTGTGGGAAGACACGTCTAATGCAGCAGGCCCCATGGTGAGCCGTAAGGGCAATTCTTACGTATTATGCACTATATGTACAGATGGATGCTATCTGTAGTGTAGCAGTGTCTATTTTCAGCATTGCTATATCTAAATTTGTACAAACCACTGTATTTATCACCTACCTTGTGTTCAGGCCTATTTGTCGTGTATCTTATGTCTTGTACTTATTCTCAGTTTGTTTATTGCCTAGAGCAGGGGTCTCCAACTCCGGTCCTGGAGAGCTACTATCCAGTAGGTTTTCTGTCCCACTTGGCTTCTGATGAGCCACACCTGGTCTTGGTATTTACCTGAGAACAGGTGTGGCTCATCAGAAGTCAGGTAGGATAGAAAACCTACTCGATAGTCGCTCTCCAGGACCAGAGTTGGAGACCCCAGGCCTAGAGTTATGGTCTATTATCATGGTGCCTTCAACCACATGTGTGACAATGAATATTCTAATTACGCATGCTAAACTTTAACAGAGAAAGAATGCTTTAAATAAATAAATAAATAGATATCATTTGTTTCTCTTTAAAGAAGATACTTATTCTGCTGCTTAGGATAACAAAAAATAGTCCAAGAAGACATCAGACTGGTGTTTATGTGTTAAATGGGTTAGAGTATCAAGAGCTTCACCAAGTGTTGATGGGGATGTTCTCTCTATGTTACTCGGCTGTAACTCTAACCTTGCTCTCCATCTCAGCAGAGATCTTCTCCACAACATTCTGCCAGTCCTGCTCCTGGCCGGTGACTTTGCCAAGGAGCTCCTGAAACATGGAGCTGAGCTGCTCCGTCATGGTGTCAAACTGCACCCGGCTCACCGTCGACTCCAGGGCCCTCTTGTCTGCTTTCTGCAGGACATACACACATCTACATGGTAGATGACGGCTTCACACCAGTCAACTTTCATTTTCTGGGACCATTTCACAGAAATGAGGCCCACGTTTGGCTGGTCATGCTAGTCAGCAAGCCGTATCTCAATGGGCCTCCTTAGGGGCAGCCCTAGAGATTCTGGAGTCCATGAATCATATCATATCCTCCTGATTCCCCACCCATTCATTCATGTCCAATGTAGTGGACATTTTATTTTTGCATCTATCTTTTCACTGATGTAAGGAAACATATTTATTCCTGTTGTGCACTAAAGAGGACATGCTGTGAAATTAAAAATAAAAATTAATTTGAAAAAATCTAAATTGTAAGATGTCTTATTTCCTCCAAAGACAAATAACCTACAATTGAAGGACACTTTTTTCCTTGGGTCTCAGAAGGATATTGGGCCCCCAACACAGACCAATCCAATCACCCCTGGCCTTCATCACTAGAAACATAGACGGCAAGTGGGCTCACAGTTCTGGGCATCTTACAATGTCAATCTTCATTTCCACAAGGTCCTTGTCTGCTTTCTTCTCTTCCAGATGTTTCAAAGACTTGTGCATTTGCTAAAGAAAGCATAACAAAATACCTGCTGAATTCTTACCCCGAATCTTGTTCATTAATTACTGAATTAGTATGTTTTGATACATGCTGTTATGCATGATAATATACAGCTTTATGGCACAATGTTACTCTGCCTAACTACAGAGTCTATGCATGTACTCCATATGCCTCTCATGAATGTTGCTTCAGTCAAAACTGTCTGCTAAATAAATAAAGCAAATATGAGGATCCCTCCAGTAGGTTTACCAATGACTTATAGATTAATACTCATTGATACTTATAGATCTTGTATCTGACTCACATTTCCAAATATTTATGTAGTTCCATTGCTTTGTTAAGGGACTGACAAAGTATTTTAATGGGATATAAATGATGTAGATCAGGAGAATGATATTCCTTGCCAACCCTGCATCAGTCCCGGAGCACATTATTCCCCAGCTTCCCCCCCCCCCCCACCACTCACATCCATGTTAGTTTGCGTTTGGACCTGATCCTCCACTAGGTGGCAGACTGTGTCGCCTAGCTTCTTGCACTCTTTCTCCAGTTTCAGCATGACCCCTTGCGCAATGCCAATCAGCTCGGAGTTCTGGGAATTAAACAGATAAGAAGGCAGAGACGCCCAGAACTGTCAGGGTGTAATGTTACCATAACGTGTTGATGCGCTTGCTGAGCCGATGGATCCTAGGCCCCATTTAAGAGTTACATCATGCTTTTAACTAGTTTCTATTCTAAGAATAATATAAGAACAGCCACTTACTGATCAATGCTGACAATAAATAGTGGGCTTGTCTGCACTCTACTATCTGTCCTGCCCTAGATAAGTCTTACAAGATCTAATCTTTCCCTCCAGCTTCTCTGTAACAATTTAGCTTCCCTATCTCTGTTCCAGATCGGTTGCTTGCACTGTGACAGAAACAAAAAAAAATATGTTTTTGAGAAGCAGCCAATACATGTCAGTCATCTGTGGTAAAATAGTTCTGCCTTAAAAAAAATCCAAAAATCTCCTTTGCAAACCTCCTTCCTGTGTTTGGGTATCATACCTTCATTCTGTCAGTCATTAATCCATCCACTAGACCCTTCATGTAGTTCAGCTGCTCCAGGAGGTCATCATGTGCATTCTGGTTAACTAAAGGGGTATATAAAATAGGGGTATATAATGCCTCCGTTATAGGTAGCCAGTTACCTAGTCCACCTGTGAATGTCAGGAGTGATCCTACTCCATTGGGCTCTTGAGCAAGGCCCTCTTCTGACAATTGCTTCATCCTAAGCATGACGTTAATCTACATCCAGCCCTGCAAGCAGGTCCTCCAGCTTACAGTTAAAACTTGCACGGTGGTGGCAGGATTGGCACTCACCCTGTTCACCACTGTTCCATTCAGACTAGTGTGGTGCTGAGGTATCATCCGCTGCACTCGGGTTCTCATCCCTGAGGTGGTTAGTCGTGTGGTGGGTGCAGCAAAGCACTGTAATGAGTGCACGCTCCTTACCTGTCTATCTAGTCCTGTGTTTCTCAACCCAGTCCCCAGGAATCCCCAGACAGTCCATGTTTTTGTTCCCTCCCCCGGGAAGGGAGCAAAAATGTGGACTGTCTGACAGGGAGCTGGGAGGGAGCAAAAATGTGGACTGTCTGACAGGGAGCTGGGAGGGAGCAAAAATGTGGACTGTCTGTGGTCCCCAAGGACTGGATTGAGAACCACGGATCTGGTCAAAGTTATGATCTCGTGTTTATAACAGGACCATGTTTTTGGATAGTGGGAAGAAGCCAAAATGCCACAATTAGACATTAACCAAGCTGAGCTAAACAATGCCACTATCTCACTCATGTATCACTAACCTGCCAATGGTCAGGTCATACACAGAGCTTTTTATTCTTGGCAGGTTGTAGCGAATGTTGCCCCATTATATGTCAAGTCAAAGCCAAAGTGTCTTTATCGTGATCTTCAGCGATATGATACGCTGATATGATATTAAGATCCCAATGGTTATGGTGCAAGAAAACAATGATAAATAGAATATAAATATGAATATGAATGACATTTAAAAACTGAGAATTTAAACATGACATACTGAGACATGGACATAAGACAAAGATGGAAAAAATTATCATATATATAGATAAATAAAAATAGTAAAAAAAAAATAAAAAAAGACTTGTGCAAATGGGGATGAGGAGTATGGAGAGGAATGAGCAGGCAAGTGGCCGGCCGTGCCTATGCCTGTGAAGTGATCCCTCAGGTGCTGCAGGTCCGAGCGCTCAGCTTTGTCCTTCTCCACCTGGGCCACTCGTTCCTCCAGGCAGTCATGCTGCTTCTTCAGCTGGCCCACGTGCCTCAGGGCATTCACTGTCTCCGGATAGTGTTCCGCCCCCACGCTAAAGCGAGACTGCAGCCTGGCGTGGGGCTGAGGTGGGCGAGGGGAGAGCCCGTCACCATCACGCAGCGTGCAGTCAGGCGGTTCCGGGGGGGGCCCCAGCGACTGGGCGACAGCAAACATGACCGTGCTGAACACACATGCAGGTCGGGCAGCACTGAAGCGAAATAACAGCAGATAATCCAGGGTACCTTCAACAGCTGCTGGTCCTCCCTCACTAGGGTATCCTGTAGAACATCCCAGGTGATGAAGTGAGTCAGCTCCTCTGGATCAGGGTACAGTCTCACCGTCTCCTGCACCTCCCTCTTGAATGTATGTCGGCACAGAAACTTATTGATTAATACTGTCCTGGGGATAATACTCATCTAAGACAAATATGGCCTCTACAATACTTAGAAACGCGAGCGCTCGAATAAATACCACCAAACAAATGGACGCACCAATACTTTCTCCAAGTCTTCCACTTGGTGGCAGCACTGTTCCAGAATTTTCACTTTTCCCAGCAGTTCATTCATGTTCAACTAGGGGGAAAAAATCATGCATAATGAGCAGATCTGATTTATGAAGTAAGTATATCTGCAAATGTAGATATCATAGGTCATATATGCATATATGCATGTACATATGAATATTCGCCTGAACCCAGAGCTTTATTCAGCTAGACTATGGAGAGAAAAACTAAGTCAATGTGTTCAACCTTGAAATGATAATATCTATATATATAGCAGTATGTGTAGGGTATGTGTACCCTATTAGCCCTTTCAGTTTTCTAATCCTTAATTTCACAGGATTCTTTGTTGCTACAACTGGTTGAGAGAGAAATGCTCAATGTGGCTTCAAAACAACTGCAAGAAACAAAAACAAAACGCAAAAACATCCATCTGTCCATTCTGCAGTCGCTATTTCCTGACGGGGCCCTAAGGGGACCTGGAGCCAATCTCCAAAGTTCCAAGCCCCCACCCAGGGGGTGTGAAGCAGTATGTCCAACGATTGAACCATCATGCCACTCAAAACTCAACGTCTGTAGAAGTAAAGCATAACTGCACCACCTCATTACAATGTGGATTTATCTCAGAAGTCAAGTATGTGTCCGTAATTGTGCATCCTTACCTGTGACAGCTGCCCCTGCAGAGTCCTGACCTCCTCCTGTAAGTGGTTTCTGGATGCCTGAAGTTCACTAATCTCCTTCATTAAGTCCTGCATCAGAGCCATGGACTGATGATAAGCAGAGAAGGCAAAAGGACAGTGTGGTCAGGGGTCTGCTTACACACAGGGGCATTTAAACCTGACACATTCATTAAAACGGAAGCATCTCATGTTTCAGTGCTAAAAAAGAATTTTAAGTACTTTTGCTTTTGTTTTCTTCTTTTATCTGAGAAACGTAAATGCTAAGTAAATGTAGTTCATTGTTCAGTCCAGCATTCCATGGTAAAATCAGGAGTCTTGCAGCTCCTTTAAAATGGTCAAAAATATTTATAATAATACACATATAAAACGGTATAATTGCTATTATTTAGAAAAAAAATCTAAATAACTGAGTATCAAAGAACATCAATTATACGTTTGTAGTTCCACTTTAACACAAAATGCAAGCACTGTTCCACTCTGTGGTGTTGCTAGCCTGATATGACTTTAACTATGATTTCATTCAGCCTGAAAGCTCCTCCATGTCCCTCACCATGACAACAGTAACTCAGGAGTAACAGAGGAGTAACACTTGACTCCAAGGCATATGAAATAGAAAATATTTAACAAACTCCTTTGAAGACTGGCTTTGATCTTGTCATACCAGGAATGGCTCACAAATTAATCTAAAAAAATTATGATGCGCACAACTTCCAATTGCTTGAAGGCCTGGAGCCTATCCTAGTCAGCACAGGACATGAAGGATGCCAACAAACAGTACCTTACAGCTACTTGTAGTAGTGACTTCCCATAATCCAAACACATGACCTCTAAATAATGGGTATAGAATAAATGTGGGTATTAGTGCCCCACAATGGACCGAATTGGCAGGATCTCTTAAAACATTCTCATTAGACTGTGTTTAAAGGTTGTTTTCTGAAAAACATGTAGCACAGAACCAGCAACCTTCTGATCACAGAGAATCCTAACCCACCCATAAGATTAAGAACTACTGAAATATCTTCCATAAAACATCTTTTGCATACTGTACGTCTGCATACGCTAAGTTCTAAGTTTTATGAACTTAGTAGTTGAGTTTTGAGATACATGTGTCACTGCCAAACTGTTTTTGGTCATTTTTATTTTTGTTATTTTACCAGAGCAAGTATATAACTTATTTATAAGATTAGCACAAAAATTAAGTTGAATATTTTATTTTTCTGTCACTATAGTTTCCAGGCATTCAACAATAATACCTTAGAGAGCAATGATTTTATGTTTAAGAACAATACTGTTCCAAACAGAAAAATGAGATGAAGCAGAGAAAATGAGTTTCCGTGCCGGCACCAGCTTACAGTCAGTCATAGCACAGATTAGCTGCTATGTGTACTCTATCCTCCCTACGTCATTAAGAAGCTCCGTGGAAACTCTTCACTCTAAACAGAATTCCACCTCTTTAGTAGATACACTGTCACAGCACCCGTGCCACAATTGTAGTCAATGGCAACAGTGTGTGTCAATAAATATATAATCCTTAGAGGAAATACAACTCAAGCCAAACAGCTTAAGTGTACTACATTGTGACTCCGTTCTTTTTTAATGGAAAAGTTATGGGGGGGGGGGGGTCCTAGTAAGGGTGATTGTTTCCATTACTTTGAAATCCTTTAGCCATTCTGTTAGAATGACTAGTGATCCATTAACTGGCATTAATATTGATGGTTGGGGAATTACGCTCCATGACACGACAACCACAAAGAAGAAGAGTGAACGTGTGGATCATTCCACAACAGGGCGCCAGCCGTTGCAGAATAGTTGGTTACAGCATGAGTCTGCTTAACCTCACAACCATCATAATTAAGTCTCAAGAAAAAAACCCACAAGAAACAATCAAGGTTCTGTGGAAAGGCTGAAATAACCCAAACACAGCAACTCCCCAAGCTATTTCAGAAGATATCAATGAACCATGATAGAAGTATTAATATTTTTTTTTTTTTTTGGTGGACAAACAGGATTTATAAAAAGCAGAGAACCTGGAGTTACAAACCATATTCAAGTCAGAAGCAATGGTGGACATAACAAACCTGCAAGCTTTTCCAAGGTTCTGGAGAGGTTAATCATGCTGGGTCAACTAGGGGAACAAATGACACTGCTGCCCCACCAAAAGCCCAATGTGGACCATCTATTATTAAACAGCCTTTGATAGATGGTCCTATTTTCCTCCAGTCGGCTAACTTTCACATCACCTGAGACTTATTATTCTAGTGACACTGACAACCTGCTCAGGGGGTATTAATTAAAACTTCATATGGAGAATGAGTTGCACAGCACAGGACAGGTCTGGGCTTGAACCAGTAAAGAGGAATGTCATTAGAGCTCTAACTGCCCCAACCCAGTACATACTCGTACTGTACCATATTTTTAACTCTTCCCGTGAAACTCGCCAATATGCAGTACATATCCAGACAGAAACTTATCACACCAAAAAAACAGCAAAATATGGAACTCTGGACCCAAATTGAGAAACCTGAAGAGAGCCTGGGCAAAGTCATCCGAGAAGATAGAAGGCGATGTCCAGGCAGCATCAGCCATTGTCCTTTCCTGGGTTAATTGCCACTGACCTGGGGTTGAGAGGCCCCCCGCTGAGTGAACTAATTAGCTGGTGCTGGAAGGGCAGGGCTGGTAGTGCACCAGAAGATGATGCACGACTCCCTCAGCATCGTGAAGGACAGTAGCACTTTTGGTCCAAAAGTTATGTTGAACTTTTGTCACTTTTGAAATGATAAAAGGCATGTTTTAGTTTGCCAAGTCATTTACACAGATCCTTCAATAGGCTGTTCTTATTGCTAAAATTATGTATTTATATCAGTGTCATTTATTTATATTTCATATATCGCAAATTGTAGGGATAAAAATAAGGGTACAACCAGCCATAACAATTGTGGGTTTTGTTTCTTTGTCTTTTTTTTTTTATTACTATGTTGGGTAATAATTCTCCTGTATGTCGCAGTCAGTGAAGAGAAACAGGCATGAACTTCTAGGAATGGGAAAGTATTAGGGTAATTATTCCCTATTACTCATCATTTTATGAAGTATGGTAAAATTTTCTGAAGGTATATTTTGGGAAGAAAACATTCACTGTTAAAGTCCACTTATCATGTACAATGTTCAGTCAGTGATCAGTGTTGAGCTGTTACTGTAAATACTTCTAGCGACTCAGCTCTGTTCTTGCAAAGGTGTTTTAAGGATATCCTCCTTTCTTCATCCATGTCTGTGGCTAAGCCCTTTAAAGGAACAATGTTTTATTCTGATTACTCAGTTGATGGTCATTATCATAATTTAACCTTATTTTTATAGTTTTGCAGTCACTTTTAGCAAACAGCAGTTGAATGGTGAAGAGCGAACCTGTACTTGGATTTCATTATTTTCAGAGGTGGAGATTTCAGGTCCAGAGAGTACAAATCCAGACCAAGATTTTGTTTCAACCAACCACTGTGTCACTGTGACTCTTTATACTCAACTGAAACAAAATCTTGCGTTGAAACAATGCATTACTAAACTATTACATACCGTGTACATAATTATTACATGCTAAAATATATCACTTCACAAAGCCATTGGCAAACCTATCTATGATAAACAATTTTATATTATTGTATAAAATCTATGAGATTTCAGATACTCTAAGAGTATTTGACAGATATAGACATATGTTTTATAAATGTTGCACATGATATAAGGATGTATTTAGTTAGTTGCAAGCCTGACCAAGTCCTACTCTGAAATGAGTAAGAATACACCCTTTTCATGATGATGACACACACTTTGGTCTGCTTAAGTGGTATTCAGGACTGCAGGTCTGCAGAAGAAGATACTGTTGTTACAGATGCCTATTGTGTGCGGAGTGATTTACTCGTATATATAATGACAATGCTCTGGATAGGGTGCAAATATACCATGGATTGAATCTGGACTCCTTACTGATACTTGGTGAGAAGAGTTGGGTCATCTGGTCATAAAACATGAACTTATCATTCATGGTTTGATGCGAATATCCAAAGCAAATACAATTATTTATAGTCCTGACTAAAACAGGCATAAAGGCAAAGAGCAAGTGTAAATATTAAAAATAGTCCAGTCTATTACAGTGTTATTGATGTTGTATATGTTTTTTCATTCAACATTATTTACAGTAAATCTAGTCTGGCAGATTAACACAAAGAAAAAACAAAGATACCAAATCTGATAAATTGAAATCCTACAAATCTGTTTCGGTGCCTTCATAGAGAAAACGATCTTGCTGTATGTGTGTATCTCAATACGAACATATTATCTTTTATTCTCTAACTATATTGCAGTTGTAAATGTCCCTAGTATGCCGTTACCTTAGACACACCATCTTCGTTGGCTTCAACCCTTCGGCGAAGCTGCATGATCTGCCACATATCGTTGACCGGTGAGACGCCGGTACTGGTACAGGCTATGAGGTCAGCCCCGCTTGGCAGCTTCTCTAACAAGGCTAGCTTGCTCTCGATATCCCGAAGCTTGTTTTCCATGTTATGGTACTCTCTGGATTCTCCATCTGGAGATAATTGCCGCTCGGTCGGGCCATGTCCCCTCGGTTCCTCATGTGTCCACTGCGTGGTCGCATCTTGTATGTCAAGTCGGGTTATGATCGCATGCAGGAGGGTGTGCAGCGCGCTGAAGTTCACGCATCCTGTGTCTGCGATTCCGATTGATAGATTTACCAGGTCAAATAAAGTAATAACTGATGACATGGCAGCTCACAAAATTTACAAACTATAGTGACACAATTCGGAAATTTCCCTTGACTAAAATACAAGTTCAACGGTTCCGTGTTATACAAATGATCTGTTTGTATCGGAATAAATGTATAAAGTTTTCCGTTCCATCCGTTTCATGACAAAAGTACAAATTCGATTTTTTTTTACGTAAATTTTCCAAAAAACAAAGTTGATAGTATTTTGTCTGTCCCATATTATTAAATTAATAGATAAAAAATAAAAGTGATCTCAGTCAGCCTACATTCTACGACTGAAAGAAAACACGAAACGCCTGAGACTTATCGGTAATATGCAGAGCAGCCTCTGTCACTATATTGCTTTCATTTAAGTGACTTCCAAGCTCTGTGCCATCTTCGCTTAGTGAACTGCAAACTTGCGTCTTCTCATAAGGCTTCCTTGTTACCATCCCTATTATTCGGTGATTGGGCAGCCGAACTATCAATCTGTAAATGACCCCTTTATGAGCCATAGCTGGTATAGTCGCTTAGCAATACTCTCTGCAGCTCACTAACAAAGTTATTGCCATTGAGTGGTATGAACGTGCCTGAAATATTGCTTACAAGTGCAAAATACAAAGAAAAAAGAATGCACGAATAAAAGATGAAACCACACATACGTTTGCTTTGATTATATAATTCACACCCTTAACATTACTGATTATCAAAAGCCTGAAACTGAAAGAAAACTCTTTAAAAAAAAAAAAATTATACTATAAATGTCGTACGCCTTGGGCTACAATAAAGAAAGAATATTAAACCTGGAAAAAATGCGTGAACTGTTTAAAATATCTCCTTTATTAGTCCTATGCTGCTTTCATTTTATGATCCAACCAAAGATATACAGTATTTACTAACTACAAGGATTTATTTATAAAGCCCAGTGCCGGAGCCTCTCAGTGCAATATTCAGACTCACTCATGACGTCAAGCCTGGAGTACTCCAGCATCTTCTCCCATTCCATTCATTTGAGTTCGTATCACGTTGTCTTATTCCACTTTAATTTTTTCTTTAAAAAACATTCTGTTGTTCGTATTGTTAACTTGGAATTTCAAAATGTATTAAATTCAACATCTGGGAGTTTTTTTAATGTGCAAATATGTTTTTGTTCTGAATAATTATTGACATATTCTCACGTTGAAAAATGACTAGCGTTTTTCAATGCATATGTTCTTAAATTTTATATTACAGACTTCCGAACCCAACGTTAATCTTATGAACGGTGCCATTCACAAACATGTAGGGATATGCAGGTAGATATCTCGATCAGTATCGATACTTCGACATTCAATAGTTACTGATTTGCCATCGATTTGGCGCCAGCAAACCCAGTACGGGACACTTCTCTTCTACACATATCCACTTTCCCGGCAAACTGCGCCGCCTAGAATTAGCGCTCAGCATAATCAAATTTTATTCGTCCAAACAGACCATGTGATCTTTTCAGCCAATAAGAGTTGGCGACGTATTGTTCCTTGACTAAAACAATTTAACAATAAATAAATAAAAATTTGAGTTTAAGGGCAAACAAGTCGTAATGAATTATGTTTAATGTAACAGTTTTCAACATGATTTATTTGTATAAAATATCCATTCCGTTACAGACCTTACACATTTTAGGACTGCCTCCTGCGTATTATCCGCCATTTTGTGAATATTTGAGAAGCGGTAGTAACCCGGATCAGCTCCCTGGTTAGTATACGGTGCGTCTCGCTGCGTGTGGTTCTTTTAGGTGGCGCAGAGCGACCTAGTCACTTGTTAAGCTTGCAAATCTCAAGTCGATTGTGTGAAACCAACACGCCTCTTAGCATCTTTATGTTTTCAGGACTCGCTGGCTGTTTTCTCCGACTAATTAGCTTAGAGATTTAGGGAACTAAGCAGCAAGCCGAGATCGCACTGTGAGGGAAGATGAGTTACGGCAGGCCTCCGCCCGACGTCGAGGGCATGACTTCCCTGAAAGTGGACAACCTCACGTACCGAACTTCGCCCGAGACTCTACGCCGAGTCTTCGAGAAGTACGGACGGGTCGGCGACGTCTACATCCCGAGGGACCGCTACACTAAGGAGAGCCGCGGCTTCGCCTTTGTGCGCTTCCACGACAAGAGGGACGCCGAGGATGCCATGGACGCCATGGACGGCGCGGTGCTGGACGGGCGGGAACTGCGCGTTCAGATGGCACGCTATGGACGACCGCCGGACTCCTACTATGGTCGCCGCATAGGACCGCCCCGGAGGTACGGGGATATGGCCGACGAAGTCGAAGGTAGGAGCGGAGCGTTAGAGCTCTAGCTCTCATCTTCGCTTGCGTTTAAGCCATTTATCTTTTTTAGGGAGGGAGGGAGGGAGGGAGGGGGGGGCTGGGTGGACTGGCGGTAAACTCTTGCTTGTAGCACATGCGTCACCTGTAGGCCTGAAGCGTATTTTCACCGGCATATTTACAAATTCTTACCCATTTTTCTCGATTCCCAAATAAGAATAAGGAAAGTGAAGTGACAAGGCTTTTGTTAGATTTTGTTGGTCTTGTGTATTCACGAAGAATACGGTGCTTATTTCCGAGACGCGCTGTAACGGGAGCGCACCTCATGGCACACCGCCTTCACTTTTAAGATCGAATTATATCCAGTCAGCGGCTTTACTTTACACTCGGGGCTGATTTTTCGCTGTAGTTCTCTTAATAGGATTTTGTAATCACAACCGTGACTTAAGACCTAGTGTCCGCCTAGCTATTGCGACCGTTTCCCCATCAGACCAGTGGTGAGACGTTTAATGGGGTTTATTCTGATTTTGTACATGTCTGACCTTTCCCCCCTTAGCTATTCTCCTAGCCCAAGGCGGCGAAGGCGGAGTCGGAGCAGGAGCCGATCTCGGTCCCGCAGCCGTTCGCGCTACAGCCGATCCAGATCCCGATCTTACTCCCGGTCTCGTTCCCGTTCCAAGTCTCGTTCGCCCCGACGGGCCTCCAGATCCCGTTCACCCCGAAAGCCCTCGAGGTCCCGCTCTCCTAGACGCAATTCCAGATCCAGGTCTCCCCGAAGAAACTCCAGATCCAGGTCTCCCCGAAGAAACTCCAGATCCGGGTCTCCGCGAAGAAACTCCAAATCTCGCTCTCCTCAAAAGGATTCGAAGTCCCATTCACCAGGCAGAGCCTCAAAGTCCCATTCTCCACGCAAAAGTTCTAAGTCCCGTTCACCCCAGAAGAGCTCAAAGTCTCGTTCCCCTGGCAGGAATTCAAAGTCCCGCACTCCTCGCGGGAGCAAGTCTGCATCCAGATCCCGCTCCAGATCTAAGTCAAAATCCCGATCAAGGAGCCGTACACCCCCTTCTAACAGGGAATCCAAGTCCAGGTCTAGGTCCAAGAGCCCAGCAAAGTCTCCCGAGGCAGAAGGAACAGCTTCCTAATGGAGTGAGAGTGAGTATGTGAATTGAAACTGTTGGATAAATTGATTGTTTAGGGCCAGATCTCAAGCATGCTGAGATTCCACCACTAGTGAATGGTGTGCATAAGATTTGAGAGAAGGTAGGACACAAGTAGTTGGGAAGAGTGAAGGGCTCAAACGGCTTTCTACAAGCTTCAACACGTAATGGTCACTGCTCAAAATAATCAGTCAGTCATTTTTTTATTTAATACACTAATTATATAGTTATTTTTGGAACTACAGTGACCTATGAAAAGTCAGATCCAGCATTACTGGGTTTGACTCCTTTCCTGAGCACGAAAGGTTGCAGAAGGCCGCTGTGTTGCATTCTCACAGTTCTGGTGCTAATGTGTTATGCAGTTTAAACTTCATTTCAGGCTAGTTTTTATGGGGGGAGGTGGGTTGGTGTCTTTTTTGAGTGATTTATTTTTTGGGTTTAAAATATTCACCAAAAATGTGGAATTCTCTCCTCCAAGCTGCTGCTTCCTGTTTGCAAAAATGGAGTTTGGGGGCAGTTTGAGCAGTTAGTGTGTGACCCGCCCATGGGCTGCCTGCTGCTGTTGGGGGTTGCTATGGAGCAGGTCGGTCTCTGTCAGTGTTGAGGTGGTGTTGAGGTACGTCTGCAGGACAATGGACAGAAGCCTTGCACTGTCCTCCCGGGTCATGTGCTCAAACTTAGTGCACAGACTGAAGCAGGAGGGAACCAAGGTTTGTCTGCCTACTTGTCAGTGATTAAAGGACTTGCCTGACAGCTTGCCGTGCTCATTTAGAAGACTACCCCTTTAAAAATGAAGTCAGACACCACTGGATTGTTGCACTAAAACTTGGTTTCCAACTGTGGAAAATGGTACAGACATTGGTACAGTGACTAGAATTATGTTTTGCAATAAATTGGCTCCCACAAGACTGTTTCCAGTTGTAACATGGCAATAGCCAGTTGCCACATTTTATTTGACTTGAAAATATCAAGCAGACTTTAAAATTCTATGGTAATTGATAGAATATTACCAAAGAGGTTTGCTTTGCAATGATAGAATGTTCACATTGTCTTGTCTCTCTCTAGATTTTTCAGGTCGAGACGACACTGAAGACATCACATCAAAAGTAATGGCCTCAAAATGAGGACCCATCGGTTCCTCTTGATATGGATAAAAAGGTTATTATTGTAACTTGGTCTGACTTTTTATGAGTATTATTTTTGGTTTAGAATTAAGGCTTTTTTTTGTGCCATCTTCCAATTTCCTGTAACTCAATAGGATGAACAACATATAATGGACTTGTGTAAATGGGGTAAAGCAAGATTTGCAAAGTGAATGGTACAGTGCTAAGGATTTCCAGTTAATTCATGCAGTGTTCAACTAGATATTCAAACTAAAGTAGGTGATTGGACGAGGCTTAAGACAGACTTGGTAGTACCCGGGGTCTGCTGTGTTTCATTCAGAAAATACAGAGAATCAACGCTTTTGCATGCCTGTGCTGATGTCAAATAAATTTTAGCTTTTGAGGAGTGATTTCAACATTAACTGGTAAGAGGGTGTAGCGTGGTCAGAGCAGTCTTTATCCTGGTTAACTTAGCACTGATTTAAATTGCTTGCTTTATTTGTAAATGGTGGTTTTTGTTTTATTGTGATTCTAATCTCTTCTCTTGTGTATTTTTTGTGCACTAGGCGCAGTTTGTAGCAGTTGAGTATTGCTGGTTAGCTGTTAAAGGTGGCGTGTGGCAGTGCAGAGTGCTTGGCTGTTTCCAGTTTTCTCCTGATTGCTCCTGTTACGATGCCTTGGTGTGCCGATGTGTTTAAATGGCTGCCACAGATTACTTTTGGTAGGACGCCAGCTCTGAATTTCCTGACATATTTTTTTTTCTTCCCAGTACATTGGAATGTATAGTTCAGTGACCACATCTTGCAAGTAGTTACAAACCTCTGCCCCCCCCCCCCCCTTCCCCCATGTTTTGAAATAACTTTGCATTACACTGAAAACATTGTAACCAAATTCTGTAACTTGCTATTGGTGCATTCCTTTACATACTGTACTTGTAACAGCTCATGTGAATGCTAATAAACCTTTTTTTTTGGTGTAATTTGTCTGGTCTTGAAAAATAAGAAGCCCTGGTATTGGTTGACTTTGAACCGATTTGGTTTAGTGTGTGGTGTTTCTGGAAAAACTTAGTTGTTGGTGTGCATTGAAATGAAATTCATTGATGGTGAGTCTCTGAATAAAAGACCCTCGACGTTCCTGATACTAGAAGATGAACCCCATTTTGCGATACGTGAATGAACCTCAGGTAAGCTAAGATTGAAGGACTACCACAGGCAATTGGTCTCACACATGTAGTGCTGCTTTGCCTAACACATTGCTGTGGATTCTTACCATGTCGTTCTGAAACATTTTAATTCCTAGAAGCTGTAATGGGTAAATTACTGTTTGGTTTACAGATGATCTTGTAAAGTCCTGAAACTTTAAGTGTACTAACTATGTGAGGCAGGGGCATTGGTAAAGACTTTGCCCCCTCAAGGGTAGTAGTCAAAATAAGATCCTCTGGATATGTGGTACATCTAAATATCAGCAGTGAAGGGGACAATAACGAAAGTCCTTTTTTGTATGAAGCGTGGTAACCTTCGGCAATATGCATATTTAGTATATGAGCAATTGTCTGATTATTTCTGCTCTATAGTGCTGTCCTGTTCAAATCAGTTTTTGATATGACCTTAACACCCTGCGGCATCATTATCTAAACGCATCAATTCATATTTCATATCCTTTAGGTGTCTCATTACGGACACTTTTCGGTGAACACTGCTAATAGGTGGAACAAAGTATTTCAAATTTGGGCAGCTATCCAAAAAAGCAGAGTCATCGTTTCAGGGTTAGCTATTGAAAAAAATTGCGTATGTCGTTTCATTGTTTTATTTCTGGATTACAATAGAGAAGTGTCGCTCTAATACATTTAGAAATGTAACTCCGAACTATACTATTTCCCTTGACAACCAACCTTGAGTCAGGTAATGGGTTGGGCGGCTTAACATATTTGCTCATTCACTGTCAATAACATCGTTCCCAAAATGTGCGAATCGGAAGGCTCTACGCATCCAGGAGGCGGGGCTTTGGGTTTGGTTGTACCCAGGGAGGAGAACCGCGTGAATCTTCTAGAAATTTAATTAGCTTGTCTTCCTCACATTTTAGTAGGCAATGTTAGCACGTAGCCATCTTAGTTTATTGAGTCCCGAAATCACTGATCGCCACACACTTTAAGTAAAATTAACTGTATATATGTCTTGTTAATTTGATAGTGGCCTAGCAGTAAACCGAAAAAAAAACGTTACCGGTGATTCCCCCTGCGTCACTTCAAGCTAGTTGAGACTAGCAAGTAAAAGTTAGTGGAAGGCAGTTATTTGGGCAAAATCAAACGATGAACCATAAAAGCAAGAAAAGGATTAAAGAGGCGAAACGGAGTGCTAGACCCGAACTGAAGGATTCGTCAGACTGGACGAAACATGATTACTATGAGAATTTTGATTTGTCTCTTCGGACGGTGAAGGTAACTGTTGTACGAGCACGTTCTGTGTCATGCAGAGGCAATGCAGCTAGCTGGTTACATGCTGTGCGCAGTCTAACTAGCACCATGTTAGTAATACTCGATAGATTAACGAACTGTTGCCCGAAGTGGGTTTTCGATAGCAGTGTTTCAGTTAATGGAATGTAATTTAAGTAGCTGGCCGCTATCTTTCTAGGTCTGAAGTTGTGGCTAACGTTAGCATGCTAATATCCAAGAGGTCATTTAACCTGGGCTAAAATCTGAAGATTCTCGCTCAAGCCGGTGGACCCGCGAAGATTTCTCTCTGCTGAGATTCTGTTCTTGTTATAAAACGGTTGTTCTGTTGTATTTTTTTTTCGATGCCGTGATATATAAGGCGAAACGCCGGTTATGTTTCGCCAGCGACGCGGTGCGGTAGCCGTTAGCCGGATTGCGTGTGCTGTGCCGCCGCCAGTCCCTGCCGCTCGTCACAACACGGGTCTGTATATTGCCAGGATAATGTGGAGCGTGTGGACTCCCGTCACCTGAACCTGGAGGAGTTCGCGCAGCGCTACGAGAAGCCCTACAAACCGGTGGTATTGCTTAACTGCCAGGACGGCTGGCCTGCTGGCGAGAAATGGACCTTAGAGCGGCTGAAACGCAAGTACCGCAACCAGAAGTTCAAGTGCGGCGAGGACAACGACGGCTACTCGGTGAAGATGAAGATGAAGTACTACGTGGAGTACATGGAGTCGACGCAAGATGACAGCCCCCTTTATATCTTTGACAGCAGCTATGGGGAGCATGCTAAACGCAGAAAACTGTTAGATGATTATCAGGTTCCAGAATTCTTTCGTGAGGACCTGTTTCAGTTTGCTGGAGAGAAGCGCAGACCCCCTTACAGGTAATGAATACTTTGACAATAAATCGCATCCTTTGTGTCTGCATTGGCCTTCATTTTCAGTTAATTTTACATGTTCCTTCTTTATAGGTGGTTTGTGATGGGGCCCTCTCGTTCCGGAACTGGCATTCACATTGACCCTCTGGGCACCAGTGCGTGGAATGCCCTGGTGCAGGGTCACAAACGCTGGTGCTTGTTTCCCACCCACACTCCGCGGGAGCTCATTAAGGTCACCCGCGATGAGGGAGGCAACCAGCAGGACGAAGCCATCACCTGGTTCAGTGTGATCTATCCCCGGACGCAGCAGCCTACCTGGCCCGCTGAGTTCAAGCCGCTGGAGATCCTGCAGAAGCCAGGGGAGACTGTCTTCATTCCCGGTCAGTTGCGACTTGCTGTGATCTACAAAAGAGCAAGTTGAGGGAGGCGTAAAAACAATTTCCCCACGGGGATTAATAAAGTGTTCATTATTATTATTATTATTATTAATTGGGCAGAGGGGTGTGAAGAGTCAACTAAGATTAAACCGAATTGATCAAGTTATGTTGTGTGGGTTTGTACGAATTAGTAC
Organism: Paramormyrops kingsleyae; assembly: GCF_048594095.1. Lineage (NCBI taxonomy): Eukaryota > Metazoa > Chordata > Actinopteri > Osteoglossiformes > Mormyridae > Paramormyrops > Paramormyrops kingsleyae. The sequence continues at coordinate 13,906,702 of NC_132801.1, forward strand.
CTTACTAAGAAAGGAAACTAGTGATAGTAAGATATTTGTAAAACTCTTAAATGGGAGTGAACTGTTAGCAGGGGGCTGCTAATGATTTTGGGCCCCATGAAAGCATATTTCATTGGGCGCCCAGATCAGTCGGATTATGTTTCAAATTTTTTAGGGTCACAGTCACTCAGAGGCCCTTGTTATCGTCCTAACTTTCCTCCACTTTACAGCACCCCTGACGTATGGTGTAATTTTTGCTTTTTACCAGCAACAGTTTGGAAATTAGGGTCAGTCACTAGGGAACGATTGAGCTGCTGGCACCCCCGCCCCACCAGCAGTGCAGAAATTGTTAGCACCTCCTGAGCAAATTTGGTCATCTGGGTTGGGCCAGGACTGAGATATAAATATGTACAGGAGTGCATGAGAGATTTTTGAAGGTGGGGGGGGGGACACCAAAGGCTCTCAGCTATTACACTTATCCATCCATACTTGTTGAGGCATTTGGTGTTGTTTGTGATAATGGTTTAATACACGACACCTTTTGATCTGCACTGGCAGACAATTATACACAGTGACTTTGATATCGAGTTACCAATCACCCACAAATGGCCTGTTGGACAAAATCCTAAACAACAAATAGCCTTCTCTTCAATGTGTTGTAGGTTTAAATTCAGTGAACCCAATATACTGTAATGTGTAATGTTACACATCATACGAGGACAGTCATAGGTGTATTGTTTTATTGTAACAATTTGAGATAAGCTCAAACTTGGAGAAAGTTGTTGGCTTTGTTTCAGTAACATCAATTGGTCTATCTGAGGTTTGGCAAAAATGTTGACAATTGCGTTCAACATGTGTTTGGTATAGGTAGGGATGTCCCGATCTGCTTTTTCGGTTACCCCTGTCTGATTCACTCAATATTTATATTTATCTATAATATTTGTATGCCAATTCAGAGTTCCCTTTCAATATTTAAGTATACATAGTCATACAGTTGGTGATGGTGCATTCTGTGTAGGCCTCATGATTTACGAGTTTTCTTTGTTTCTGCAAGTGCCTAATTTGATTTGTAGTATGAAACGATACTCTGTTGCTACCTCCTTTTCAAAGGAAGCCATTATAAACATTGCATGCAATTGTTAGGCTACTTTGAGTTTACAATGTAAACAATTTCCACAAGGCTGACGTCTCAATATTTTGTAGATTCAAACAATGTAGGAAATGTTTTAAATATTTGATCATAATGGTGGCATTTCAAAATGTTGGGGGCTTTTTAAAAATATGTAGTAATTAATGCATAATTTTTCTGTTTTTAATGTGAAATGAGCCCAGATTAAAATGCATACAGGTATCATGACCTTGTGCAAACATGAATAAAAAAAACACATATGCACTATTGCTGTTTCGAGGAGAAGTGTGCCTTCATCTGTGTGTATTAAATACAAATACCATCAGTATGTGAGAGAGAGCAGGGGACAGTCATCCTATTGTGAATATCAGTCATTAAGATTTATAGAATGGAGGGGGCTTTGTTTCATTATATAACTCTTGGAGGCTGGTTTTGTCCATAGCTACTCCTTGAGAAATCTGAGAGCAATATGTAGTTTCTGGGTTGGACTTCATGTCTTCTCGTCTCCTTGGCCCAGGTGGCTGGTGGCACGTCGTACTCAACCTTGACACAACCATGGCCCTAACCCAGAATTTTGCAAGCACCGCCAACTTTCCGGTCGTGTGGCACAAAACTGTGCGTGGTCGACCAAAGCTCTCCAGGAAGTGGTACCGGTATGGATCAGAAATTGTCCATATTTAGAATCAATTGTGGATGCAGTGCTGTACCTGCATTGTGAAGCCTTGTACTTATCAGTATCTTAATATGAAATTTTAGTAATTGTTGGACAATGGAGGCAGTATCTCTGTCACATCACACTGCCAGGACTGTTGGTTTAATTTCCTCCCCAGCTCTTTGTTTGTGAATTTTGGTATTCTCTCCAGGTAATTGGGTCTCTCTTCCATTCAAAGTTCTGTGTACCTGTATTATTTTTTGTGTTTTGGTACACACTTTGATATGGGCTGGCATCCTGTTTGGGGTGTAAACGTCCTTGTGGGACAGGTTGCAGGATGTGCCCATACCTCTATAGAGACACTGGAACCTTGCACTGGATAAGTGGTTATGGATGATTGGTAAAAAATTTAACAAATGAGCAGTAAATGGGAAGGAAAAACTTCAGAAAACTCAGAGCAAATGTATAAAAAAGCTGTTAATTAGCAGTGTCTCCAGTGCCGCACAGACACAAAATGAGGATAATTTAAACACTTGTTCGATAAAAGATTGCTGTAATTGGCTGTGCTTGCTCTCTCTCTCTCTGTTAGGATCTTAAAGCAGGAGCGACCAGAGCTAGCTGCGCTAGCAGATTCTGTAGATTTGCAGGAATCGACAGGCATTGCCTCGGACAGCTCTAGTGATTCCTCATCCTCTTCTTCCTCTAGCTCTTCTGACTCGGACTCAGAGGTGAGACGTGACCCTGGTGTGTTTAAATAACTGTTTTCAGTACTCAAAGCCTTTACTGCCCACAGTTGGACACTTAATTATTTATTTTGGCAGATAGGGCCAATGTTTGATATGGAAGACACAATTGCATCAATTTAAAATGGGTGATTTATTTGCTATACTGTCTTTTAACCATACTGTTTGATGAGCTGGTAGGTGGCTATGCTCTTTTTAAGACCCTTTTTAGGAGCTTCAGTTAGGAGTTCTAATGCTTTAAATACTGCATATCACTCTAAGGAAATGTAGGTTTTTTCTTATGTTAGTGTTGTAGTGTTAATGTGTTTTATCATAGCTCCATTTAAATATTAAATATTTTTAATTATGCAAAGGTTATTTGGGACTATATAACTAACGACTAATAATGATAGTTCACCGTTTGATTTTCGACTTTGGCATTCAATTTAGGATTTAGTCCTGGAGTTATCACTTTGCATAAACCCACTAACTTTGGCACCGAATGACTGCTGTAGTCCTCAGTTCTTGTGTGCATACTGCAGGAAACTGTGAACAGAACTGAGAACCATCATTCCTGGTGTGTGAAAAAGAACAGACCCTCGCTTGCAATAATTTTTCACAGTTGAGTGTGGGTTTGGAGCCCTCCAGTGGTCATAAATAATACCGCACTGTAAGTCCTCAGATCAACTCTTAACCTACTATTTGGATCACCAGAAAACTTTTTGTTGTAGTGAGAAATATTCAAAAAAAAAAAAAAGTGGTATGTTTCAGTTCTGTTATTCTGAATTACTTGAGTGAATAAACATTCACTCTAGCAATATAGAATAGCCATATAGGCAAATATTCAAATTGCTCCTTGATGGTATCTTTTTTTCTTTTGGTGCTTCTGCTGTAAGCGTCCAAATGATACACTTCATTAGGCATACTTGATTTGGCACAACTCATTAGTTTAAACCGCTTGCTCCTCCAAGCAATAAATTGTGGCTGCAGCTGAATACATACAGCATGTAGGATGGTCAAGAAGTTCAGTTTCTGTGTGGCTAAGACATGAACCAGTGCTGCAACAAATATTTGAGATAAACAATAAAGTTTTGAGAAGAAACATTTCCATTCGAATACCTGGTTAATAACTGAAATTCCTGTTCATCTCATATTCTGTCCACATCAGAAAACAATGTACAGCCCTGGTACAGTTTTGTTTCCCAAGGTACAAACAGCATTAATGTACCCGTAATAGTACAAAAATGTTCCTCAGAGTCCATTTCTGTACCTAAAAATGTACGATTACCTACAGCTGTTGGGTATAATTGGAAGACCCATGAGAGTACGGTGATAAGTGATTGTACGCTCAAAGGTACAAATTGGTAATTTTTTTTCTGATAATGTAGCACCAGTACAACTCCTCTTACAAATAACTGATACAGAATATAGGACTAAGTAAACAGGAGAGTTTACCTAATATAGGAAAGCTGCCAACAGGAAACTGGTACGAGTCACGTCTGTCCCCCTAGCGTTGTGAGAGTGTTTTCAAAACGTCTGTAGCATTAATGCTTGAGAAAAATATAACATTTATTTGCGTTGCATCCCTGGTGTGATTTATGTGATTTTAAATATGGTGTGGTTGTTGCCGGAAGTTGTGATTGTAGCATTCCTGAAATGGCCACCTTCCGGAGCTTTTGACACACTATAGTGCCTGGGGTTTACAGAGACTGTTGTGGTAAATTAAAAAGAACATAGTCAGTCAATGGCTTTTCTGTGGCTGAAAACTCCATGTGGACAAGGCTCAGGAAGCTGGGCCCAAGTGCACAAATAATCCTCATTATAACAATGGTGTGCAGAAAAGCTTCTCTGATTGCACAACTCATCCACCTTTGAACTGGTTTGAACACAAAAGAAGTTATTACATGGTACCAAACAAAGTGGTCCTGAGTGTATATTGATGTATTTAAATACTTTTTAATGAGGACTAGGTTTTCATTAGTTTTTCTGTTTGGCATTCCTAGCACAAGGAAACCTAGACTGGCGTTCAGTAGTTTTTGGTCCAGCTACTCTATTTTAAAATTATCATAAATAGCTAAACCTTTAATAATAAGCCAAAAATATAGAGGGGTTGGCTTCACATTTTAAGATCCTAAATCACTTGATTTGCCTCAAAAGTAAATGGCACCCTCCCTCTAGAAATGGTGTTTTGATCAGCTCTCCTCTGTTAAAAGGCTGTGAGACATGAGTTATTTGCAGATAGGGGTCCCCCCTCCTGCGTAGATATTACACTTTTTCTTACAAACAGTTATGGTATCAATACAGGTCCGTTGTATGTATTGCTGTTTACATATTGCAGAACTGTAGAATATATTTAACGTTTAATTTGGAATATGGACTGGAGCCATGAATTAAGAGATGGAGCCCAGTACCTCTGGGGGCTGCGTTTATGTGAAGTGAATCTGTCATGCGGAGTGAACTGTGGCACTTGGGTCTTCTCGCTGTCACTCAGTAACACACCAAGACATTACTTTAAACATCTATATATTTACGTAATGAATTTGCTTACAGTAACTTTAATAAAGGCACCTTGCACAAGGGTACAACAAGTGTAACGACGTCTGCTTGGCTTATAGCTGTTACATTGCGTTTTGAAGATTGTTGGCATCTTAGAGTGCATGTTCTAGATAGGGATGTTTTTTTTTACTCTTGTCTGTTGATATGTCAGTGTTGTGTCCCTCTGGCCTTGCGACTCCCATAATGCCTTATCTTATCTTGCAGGGTGAGTCTGGCTCTGAGGGAGATGCCATGTCGCATCGCAGGAAGAAGAGAAGAACATGCGGCATGATGGGAAATGGCGACAGCACTACACAGGATGACTGCGTGAGCAAGGAACGCAGCTCATCTCGGTGACACACGGATCACCCCTCCCCTCCTTCTTGGTCTGCTCTTCAGGGCAGTTATTCTTCGGATTAGCGGATGCTAAATACGTCATCTTGGTCTCTACCACAATTGTGCTTTTATATATTGATATTTTGCAAGGATACTAAGTAGTATTTACTGCCCCTTAGCTTTTATCTCCTGTTTTGCCCTCAAAAAAATCTTGCTTGCCTGAGTGGATGAATAGCACGGACGATATTTAGTGGCTTTTACAAAGCTGAATTTCAGTTTGGCGCATCTTGCTCTGGGAGTAGGTGGAAAATATGTTCAAATAGGCTGATTTGTTGCCTTTTGCAAGTAGAGGTGCAAAAAGATCAGGCTGAATGAAATTCCCAGGGAGTTGGTGGACATTTTTTGCAGTGCCACTGATGTGTTGCAGGACTTCTATGGGAGTTATGCTGCTTGGTCAGTACTTCTCAAAATGACTGTTTAATAATGAAGTAATTGTTTTCTTGGAAACATCATCAGGATTCGGGTTTAACACTTGCTGCCTTAGTATCTGGGGAACCTAAAAAATGTAATGGTTATAATTATCCTTGAGGACTTAGAATTGCTGAAAAATGTTTAGGCAAACGGTTAGGCAGAGGATGGAGTTGAGTTGGTTTAAAGCTGCCATAGTTTTTTTTCTTAAGATTGCAAGGAAATTTATATAAATTTATGCGCAATATTCCTTATGATGCCCTTAAGGATATTTTTGTACAACATAATGAACTCTCCATTGCATTATATTTAATAAAAAAGTTTTCATACCCATCAAAGTCATGGATGCGCAGAAACCAAGGAAGATGTGCCTAAACATGTAAGGACATGGTAATGTGAATGAACTGTATCCCTGAGCTGTGAGTTTTGTATTGTTGCGGTTGATTGTGTTGTGGTGGCTAAAGTGATGAGAGAAACCATCTCCATAGCCACTTTTAAAATGCAGCCAGTGCTACCAGAGTTGTTTTTGTAAAGGACATAAATGTTATCTTAGGAAAGGAAATGTATTTTAAGCTAAGCTTTGAATACGTGTATGTACATGCCAATGTTTATATTTGGTTTGACGATGTGACGTATGACTGAAATTCATTGAAAGAGGGCAGGTCAGTTGTACCATTTTGGATGGTGCAATGTCTTACAATTTTTAAAGTTGTTACGAGTTTATAGCGCGGCAGCAGAAATTATGACAATGGGACGGCATTTCTGATTTAAGAGGTGCAAAATGCGTACACTCCTATTTTAATTACAGTCCTACAGCGAGCAGTTTCCGCCGTATGTGGGCCTGTCATAAATGTATTCACAGATTTGTATTGTATCAAATTTTGTTCAAATTTGTAGTGAATTAATAAATTTGTATGTTATCACACATGTGACTTGTGCTTTTTAAGTCATGAACTGGGATTTTTTTCCAGCCACATGTATTTCGGTGAACAACAGTGAATGATTTCAGGCGTAATGTTTTCCTCGCAGTTGTAGCGTTAGGCGTCTACAGAAGCAGGACTGTCCCTCACAATGTGACATCCACGTTACTCAAACAGTCAAATTCCTGTTTGTTCATGACTACTTAACGAATATTGGGAGCATATTGCTGCAAATGAATAACGTGTTCGTGCTGTGCGTGTAATTGTTTAATGTTCCCTTTTTATCATATCCGCCTCGTTCCGTATAAAAAAGATCTAACCGACCTGTTCTGAAACGCACAGTGAGGTATATTTAATCATTGTAGACATGGGGTAATATTCGTTGGGGTTATCCCTTTAAAACGAAAGGCCCTCCCGTACTGGACAGAAAAGAAAAAACGCCCTGTTAGGGGCGCAATTCAACTTAAGACGTACGACTCGGTAGGAGGTGTGAGGTCTGTGGGCTCAGCGGAGAAGGTCGCGGAGAGAACCGTCTGCATGCGTTTAGATCAGCAAACAGTTTCTAAAACAGAATCTTATATCTAATAATTAGGTCACCGCAGCCATTGTCTATAAAGTAAAATCGATAAGTATCAGCCAAAACCAGGACGATCGTATTTTAAAGGAAATGGATGTTACCGAAATGTCTTTCGCTTTACCTGCGCTTGTATTCACGCTTCTCGCAATTATTGTAGTAAATGCGATTTTCCGTAAGACGCCTGCGCCCGACTCGCCTGCCCGGGCGAAGGATGCTGATGCTCCCGGGGAGCAGAAGCCGAGCGCAGAGCAGAAGTCCGAGCCAGAAGTGGAGGTGAATGAATCCCGGGCGGTGCATCGGACAGGAGACGACAAGAGTGCCGATGGGCTGAAAATCGTCGGAGGAAAGACAATGGGAGGAGAGGAGCACGCTGTGGAGAAAGCAGGCGCACCTGTCCCAATGCCTTCTGTGGTGGAGGACGTTGGAGTCGCAGGACAGCAGCGTAGAACAGAATTTGTCAATACCCAATTTCCCTCATGTCAACCGGGTCTGGAACCAAGCATCGAGGTAAGAACAGGCAATCCATCCCGTGCATTTGGCTGATCCGCTTCGAGACGTGAATCAAAGCTCAATGTGATGTTAACATACGCGTAGTGTTTCATTTTAACCCGAGTATGTGTCTTTCTAGGCAAAGCACGTTGACAATAAGCTCCCTAGGTGAAACTGGTTTTGTCATGTGTTAACCTCCTGTAATTTTACAAGACAATAATAAACCTTTAGTTTAAATCTTAACCCATTTAAATCCTAAAGTTTATTAATAAACTTTCTATGCGTTATAACAAATTAGTTGGCGTTGTCCATAAAAGAACTGAGCCAATGACCATTTTCACGGGGGACGTTACTTAGTTTCTAGCGCACTGGAAATATATACACATGTATAAATGAGCAAAAGTGGTTTTTAAGGAAGCTTCGATCAAAAGTGGCTAATAAGCAACAGAAACATTCGTTTTACACTATTTGGGCATTAAATTAGATTCATCTACTGTACAGGGCGGCACGGACATGTTATAAAGCTTATAACATGTCGCTCTTTGCGACCCCGTTTCGCGAATTTCTGAAGCCCTGCTGTACGTCACTCTTGGGACAATAAACAGCAGCGCTTCGCTGTGTATGTGCTATCATGGCATGCTGAGAATGAGCATGCGGGCCATTCCTTCCTTAAGTAATCAAGTCCTTTGTTAAACAGCTCAGTGTTCTCACTGACTTTCTGGATTGTTCCCAGATCGCCCGGCTTTAGCTGTACTCCTTCAATCTTCGAGAAAACTACATGGGAAAAGACTCGTTCTCCAGGCATCCGTATTAAGTTGTCTAATCTCACCAGGGTGTACACTTTGTCATTTCCTGATGCTTCCCGTATTGTGTGCGAGTCTGGGTAATTCACTGCTGCTCTTGGATTTTTTTTAATCTTTATTTCATTCAGTCATAGTCTCCTGTCTTGCAAGACAGCTGATCTAGCACTACCTGCTTCTATGGGGATAATTACATGTCTCGCTAAATCAACTTTTGCTCAGGCTCCTGCCATGGTTTTTGGCCCAAAAATGACACTGGTCAATACTTTGCTATTTTTTAAATCTGCCCCAGGTACAGAATGATGGTGGAGGAGATCTGTTAAAGCCAAACACTGAAAGGCTTCTTCTCCGCCACATAAATACAATCATCCCACCGCCGGCGTTTGAATGCCACCCGCAAAATATGTCTTTGGTGTCAGATTTAGCTTTAAACCTTTATATAGCTTCAACTTTTTACTGAGGAAAACCTAGTAAAATCATTTCACATTTGGCTTAAATCATCCATTCAAGAATGTAAGTTATTCACTTGTAATTAACAAAGCCAAGTAACAATTCCACAAATGGATTTTTAAGGAGAACTCTAGAGGTGAAGTATCTACAATGCAGAAGAAGAGATTGGCCTGTTTTAGTAGGCAGTGAACGCCAGAACATTCCTTAGCCATTAGCTGACTTTAGTGTCCTATGTTAATGTCAGCCTGTAATGGTATCTGCAGTGTTCCCTGCTGATTGGTACACCGCCTCTGACCTTGTGTGACTGGAATTTCCTTGAATTCTGCTTCCCTTTCTCTCTCTCTCATGCCAGTTGACTTGGCCCTCTGTGGTTGTACTATAACTATGCAACACCCCAGTAATCAATCTGTTTAGAGACATTGCCCCAAGAGACATTTGACCTTTTCTTATCCTCTGTTCATTTTTAATTAGACCTCGAGCCATTTAAGAAAATAATTTTGATACAACTCCTCATATTTCATTTTAGAGACCTAATTTCTATAAGTAGTATATTTAATTTAAATGTTTGTGAATAAAACTCCAGTGAAGGGAATTATTATGTATGCTTGAGAGGCACAATACATCTGTTCGTACATAGAAATGGTTAATTTTATTCAGGGGACATATTTTAAGCAAATAAATGATGCAGTACATCTGGATCTGAATGTAAGAATTATTTAAGCTGGCGAGATGTTAAAATGGGCTGCTATAAAAGTTTAACCCGTTCCAGTGTTCTAAAAGGGGATCTTTGTGTCATACAGTCTCATTCAGTGTTGATGAACGTCCTCCATAAGTGCTTGGTGGAGACTTGGTCAGCACCACACAAAAAGGGTGAAAGGGTCAGATTCCATTTTTTGCTCAAGATGCAGAAATATAGGAGGTCTTTCGGTGTGCGTAGTACTTTATTCATTATTTTTATATTTTGGTGTATGAACAACGGAAAATAGCTGAAATAATTGTGTCACAAATGAGGTTTAAATCATAAGACGCTGACACTGGATTGCCACACGCCACTGCTAAGTGCCACGAGGTGACTAAAATTCATATATTGCACTGTTTAGTCTTGCACTGCTGTTTTGTTTTGTGATCGCGTCCCCATCGTGTCCCCATGCATTTGTCCCCTGCCCTGTAACTGTGGCAGAAGAATTTCACAGTGTTTTCTTTTTGGAAAACATGTAACAATAAAACTCGAAAACTGAATGTTCATTGGGCTGTACAGGATGTAGCTGGTTTGTGGGTTTTTCTTGTATCTACTAAAGGACATGGATAGCCAAATCACGAAACCACAATTTATATTGTAATTTGCTGTGAAAAATGGTTTTAAAGTGTAAGCACTTAAGTTTTTTATTAACGGAAACATCTGGAAGTGTGTTTTGTTGCAAGAAGTCCTTTGTACAAGATTTAGTTCTATTGCAACTTAACATGCAATAGCATTAGCATATGTTTCATCCATGCCTGGTTCCCTGCTTGCTTTTCCAACCCCCTACTTGTTTTCTTGATCAGGGTCAATGAAATTGCTTTTTTTTCCTGTGAGGAGAGAGTCTAAATGCAGTGACATACCAAGTTATCTGTAGAGTTGTCATGGAATTATTCTTCCATCCATTTTCCATTTTCCTATGTGGGGTGGTGTGCTGGCACAGTGGTTAGTGCTGCTGCTTCACAGCAAGAAGGTCCTGGGTTCTGTCCCGGGTCCTTTCTGTGTGGAGTTCGCACACTTTCCCTGTTTTTGCTGGGAGCTCTGGTTTCCTCCCACGGTCCAAAAGCGTGCAGGATAGGTTGATTGGTGAGTCTAAATTGGCCCTGTAGTTGTGTGAGTGTGCATGTGCATGCCCTGTGGTGTGTTGGCGACCGCCCAGGGTTGGTTCCCGCCTGAGCCCATTGTTCCCAGGATAGGCTCCGGTCCCCCCCGTGACCCCAGTTGGGATTAAGCGGTTTCAGAAAATGGATGGATGGCTTGTGCTATGCAGGGTCAGTTGTAGGATACATGTGTGATTGATCTTATTCATTGACTAATTTTTTTGGTGGGCTCTGCTAATCTAAATCAATGGCACTGCTGGGGAGCATTCGGACGGCGCTGAGTGGTAATGGCATAATGATACGGCTCATCAGTATCGCGCAAAGCCGCAGAGTTCACTCCCACTGAAAATGGGTCAGCTGCACAGATGACTGTTTCTTCCCCTCCTACTGCAGCACGCGTTGGTTCACTCACTGCACGGATGAGCTTTTGGAGTGAGTTTCCTGATGTGAAATGCACTGAACTCAGTCTGGGAGATCTACTGAGCAGTAACACAACAGATATCTGCCGTTTTAACTCAATACTTGTGGCTTTTGAGGTCTCTGGGAAGTCATACAATGGTCGTACGACTGTCTGTCTGTTTTTCAGTGCATCCCCAAAGCCCCTGAAGCTGGAGGAGGACATTACCTTTATTTTATATTTATTTTATTTAGTAGATGCTTTTCTCCAAAGGCAACATACAAGTAAGGCACATAACACATGTAGATAAGCGAAATGGCATTTGCTCGCTAGAGAACAAAAACCACTACTTGTTAACATTGAAAAGGTTTTTTATTTTTCAATATATGGGGGTGGCAAGCTGGTTTGTCCATTCACAGGGAACAGAAACACCACGTTGTCTTCCTGACGTCAGCAGAGATTGTGGGGCTGAGTCGGGCCCCTGTCTGTGTCGAGGGTCTGGCCAACGCAGGGCTCAGGAACTGCCACCACGGTCTGACAGAGAGGGTGTTTCAGCCTGAATGTGGAGCCAGAAGAGGGGGTTTGTGGTACAGTTACAGTAGCCAGCACTGGCCTGACAGGCCATGAGGCCTATTTTACACCCAGTGCATCGGCGCCAGGCACAACCCAAGTGTCTTTGAGGCATGAGCCCAACGCAGTTGTCATTTTCCCATGCAGCACCCATGTCATTTAAATAGCAAATGTACTTGTGCCCTGAGCGCCTAATGGTGTGTCAGTCAGGTGTATTGCTGGCGCACTGCCGTTTCAAGGCAGCGGAAAGTGAGAGCAGAGAAAAGCATTTCTAGCACCTGGCAAATCTGCCGTTATAGTCACAATCCGCCAAGGTGCAAGAACACCAGGCTGTTAAAGGGAATGGAAGATCATACTCTGATTGGTTTATAGCATGTTAGGCCCCAGACACACCCATGATAACCCTTTTGGACCATGCACCTGGCGTAGCGACTATTTTTCCGCTGTTAAACTAGCAGCAGTGGGTTGGCCTTCCCTAAAAGAACTTGCCAAGGCGCTTCAGACCGTGTGTGTGTTTCTGCAGCCTGAGAGTCAGGCCTCAGCACAACTGCTGCAGTCTGGAAGGTTTTCTGTGCAATTACTGTTTAAATAATTTAAAGGACACTTCTTAGAGAGTTTCTACCTTTTCACCTGTCGCTGCTGACATTTCTGTTCATGACACGCAGAGTGCTGAAGTGTAGACCTTAATCTCACTGAAAAATGGCCAGATGTGATCTGCAAGCTTAATAATACTCCACTGTAATGTCTACAGAAAAGAAACAGAGCACAGTTTAACATGATTGAGTTAGATGCATCCATCCATTTTCTATATCTGCTTGATCTCTTCATGGTCACGGGGGTCCAGAGCTTATCCCAGAAACTACAGACACAAGGCAGGGAATAATCCAGGATGGGGAGCCATGTGTGGATGCAAACTGGCAGGTGTGAGGCAATAGTGCCAATGACAATCCCTTAATACCACTGAGGAACTTCTATTACAAGAAATCATGACAGTAGTTTGTCTTGAAGCATGGGGATTGTAGTTTTCCTGTAAATATGTTCCGAATGCATGATTACATATGTGCCAGAATCAAGAGAAATTTGTAATGCTATAAATACATATAAAGTAAGTACTGGAAATTTTAAAGCCAAACAGGAAGATATCTATCAATGTCTTGTGAATCAGTGAATCTCTGTCTTCAGTGACCAGCAGGGAAGATGAATGTCAGGACAGAAGGTAACTGTGGTGAGTCAGTGTGATTCACACACAGGCTTTTTTCCCTATGTCCATTCTAACTACAGGAATGCAGTTCAGAACCCGTGTCTGAAGTCTGCGTACCAAAATCAGTGCCTGGGCCTCAACCAACCGTTTTGAAGATGGTCAGTTCCGAAACAGTCCAGGATACAGAGACCCGAAAACCTACCGATGCGAGCAAAACAACTTCTGACCGGCAGAGGGGCTTTGTTTCGGATCCCACTGGCCATATGCAAGCCCCAGTTATGGAGCCAGAACTTGTGCCTGAAAGGGAGGTAGCCCTGGCCATGCTGGAGGAGAAGCTGGCACAGTACAGCCCAGAGGATGAGGAGGATGAAGGTGTGTACTGTAATGTGAATCTGAAAATTACCCTGTGATCTCTATCCCCTGGGTTCCCCCCTTGATGTTCTTGCAAATTTGTCTAGTCATGTGTCTCATCATCATCTTTACTCAAGTACTAAAGGCTGCACAGGGGTGTGTTATTGTACAACTACTATCACTACACTGCAGTGATCGCTCTCAGAATCTCACTAAACTTTCATGCAACTGATTAGCATCATTAAGATTTTATTTACAGACCTTTCCTGTTGCAGTGAACCTCTGACCTGGAAGTCGCTTTTCTTTAGCTGTGAAATCACCTTCAGCCTTTCCAACAGATTCATGTTTTATTTGTTCAATCTATTGGAGTCTCCTGGGGTAGCACAATCGGGGTGAGGGGCAGTGGCCACTAAAAGGCAGTGAGCTGGAAAATGTTTTTTACTTTTCCATTTTTTGTTGCCCAGATTTAAGATTAATTTTGGATTGATTTCCCCTGTATTTCCTGTAAAGTTAAAATTGGCGAGCAATAGCTTTAATGTGAATAGGAACAAAATGGAGAAATGCATCAAATGCGTGGACTGGGATACTGCAGGGTCACTGGTGCTTTCAGTCGTGCACTGGGAACGTATTACATCCATCGAGCATAACTGCCTCCTCTGAAATGCCTTTTAAGCTTTATGGGATTGCCACCTCACCAGAGACTTAGAATTAATTAAAGAGAGCTATTTTTAGTACTGCCTACATAAATAAACTTTTATTTATACTTTGGTTTATAATATTTATCTCTGTAACTGTGCAGTACAGTAACCGCAGTTCACATACAGTGTCCTCCAGCATTATTGTCACCCTTGGTACATTAATGCGAAATGGGCTGTTAAAAAAGTCTTTTTTGTTTATCCTCTTGGTCTTTCATTCAAAAAATTAACAAAAAATCCAACTGTTAATTGCGGTGAAGTAACTGAAAGGAAATATATATATATATATATCATAAAACAATTGTTTTTCTCAGTGTTATGTAGAACAATTGGCATCCCTAGAAAGTCATAGAAGTAAAATGTTAAAAAAGTATATTTCCGATCATATTTTTTGTTTTTAAGTTACTCTAAGTGATTAGGAACACATTTTGCCATGACCTTGTGTTTCACTGCAGCATACATATAACATGACACATGGGTTAAATTCCCTTAGTCATCCATCACAGACTGGAGAACACGGTAATGATGTGCGACAAAAGGCTGTTGAGCTGCACATATTGAGAAATGCTTATAAAATAGCTAGATGACTATAAATACCCATTTCTGCCATCAAGTCAATAATTAATAAGTGTAAAGCAACTGGAGATGTTAAGATTTGGCCTGCTACATGACTACCCTGTACTGTATTGACCCCATGTACTGTGAAGAGGATGGTTTGAGCAGCCAAAGAATCTTGAACAATGACAGCTGGAGAATTGCAGATGGTAGTTGTGTCTTGGGGTCAGAAGGTCCCCAGAACTATGATTAGATGCCACCTACATGACCTCAAGTTGTTTGGGACATTTGCCAGAAAAAAAGCTTCTGCTGACATCAAACGAACTCAAGTGCCGACACGGTACCAGATATTACTGGAATTTTGAATGGGACAAAGTCCTATGGTCATTTGAGACAGAGTTTTTAGCAATAAACTCTAGATGTGGGTTTGGCATATACAGAATGATCTGCAGAAAAGTACCTCATCCCCTCTATGAAGTATGGTGGTGGATGTTTAATGTTGTGAGGCTGTTTGTCTGCCAAAAGCCCTGGACAACTTGTTAGGTACATGATATCATGGACTTCATCAAGTACCAAAACATATTAAATGAGTACCTGACTTCCTCTGGACTGTGATTGGATCTTCCATCAAAAACCTCAAAATCAGCACAAAAAAATCGCTCAGTGGATCTTGAAACCTGAAAGATCTAGTGAGATTCTGTGTGGAGGAATATGGGCTCATATCCCTTGCTGTGTTCTTTAATCTCATTAAGTATTATAGGAGCATAAGCAGAGGTGTTACCTTGGGGTAACACCTATTATTTTACTTCAATCTGTTATATTTTGAATAAAAAATCAAGAGAATGAGCAATAACGACTTCTTTCATTTCACTGTTATTTATCAAGGGTGCCAGTAATTCTGGGGGACACCGTAATTATGAAAATTGATTTTCTTTCTTTGTTAGATTTAGTGGCAGCAGGTCTGGAAAGTGAGGAGGACCTGCCTCTGAAGTATGCTCTCGGGAAGCTGAGAAGCAGCCAGCTGGAGGAGATGATGACCAAAGAGGAGCTGGAGGAGGAGCGGAGGTCAGTGTGAGCTGCCAGTGCTGAGGGAACAGCCACATGAGTTCAGACGATCATCCTTGCCCTTCTCCTTTCTGTTTTCAGCTGAATTTCTGTGCTGTCTTTCATCTCACCTCTAATGCAAGAACCGAGATTAGGTTGCAAAAGGCGTTTTGCTAACTGGTGCAATTCATGCTGCACATTTCACATTACCTAAGTGTTTCTTTACATGTTAGATGCTGCAGAGCTCCAAGCTAATCTGATGATTTATTGCATCTATTGCTATTTACAAAAAACTTTATTCTGACACGAGAATAGGATCAGTCACTCGAAAGAGACACTGAAGGGACATAATCCCAACAAAATGAGTACATGATTTTTGTCTCATGACCATTGACAAAGATGTCAGATGATTTCTTTGACCTTTAAATACTATGGCGCAAGCAATGTGATCCGGATAAATTCTCCTTTTAAGCTTTGCAACTTCCTCCCTTCCTTTCAGTTATCCTCTTATTTCTATTGCTTTATTAATGTAATTATGAAAACAAATACGAAGTTTTTTTGTGAGTCTGTGTTTACACACAAACCTAGGACAGAGAGTTACTCCTTCAAATGTCTCAGATTTCCTTAGTCAAATTCAAGGGAGAGACCTGGTTATTGTCTTCTGGGAACCCGTATTTGTGTTTGCAAGCTAATGAAGAGACTGGGGTATGATGTACAGACAGATATAGTCAAGCCCTAGTGGCTGGAACATGAGAGAATGATTGGAGCTTAGAACTACCAAGGGAGATTGAATCATGTACCTAAAATAACACCAGCCTTGTTGTGGAGAGGCAAGTAGAAGCCCAAGTAAGGTCAAAAGGGACTGAGCCCTTGTATTTCTGTGGAATTTCTTAATATTAACAAGCTGTGTGATGTCATCACATTTTGCTCAATAGTGGATTTAAATATCTCTTCACAGTTTTCTGCGGTAGTTAGTTAGCTTGCCTTAAATGGGTTGTTTTTCTAATTTCAAGTACAAGTCACAATTTTTGTGCATTTAAGTAGTGTTACTTTATGTGTTATTAGGTAAAAACTTCATGAATCGATTTATTTGGTAATTTGAAGAAGGCTGAAAAATTACATTACCTGATAATTTAAGAACTATCTGTGCTTTGTCCTTTCATCATTGCTGGCTCACGTCCAAGGCCTTCATCTCAACCCCTCCAAAAAGCACAGACAAAATGTCTATTGTGCTCACATTACGTTGACAGAAAGTAGAAAGGTAGAGAGATGAGACTCTTGTTAAGGTGAATTCTGAGTGTTTATATACTGGAAGTTAACATATCCTGCATTAAAGGGTGAATGTACTGTCGCATGTTGATTGGGACAAGAGGACCACTATGTTGGGAATATCTGACACTGAACACCTTCAAGCACGGTGTGACTCCACAGTGTGACCTATGTCATGACCTTTCCCTGCCTTTATTTTTCAGGATAGAGTTCACAACTGATTTTACTTCTCTTTAACCTACAAGGACAAGCAGTGTGTTTTAGAAAGCCCTTGGTAAGGTATACATTTCCTTCAATCCCGATCCTCCACATAGTTACACACTCCCAGCACGGACACTATGCCCTGGTTACCTTCCAAATGCCACCAGCCCCGTCACCCCAGCCCCCTGGCCTGGCACGGACGCTCCCTAACCGCGCTGAGCGCAGTATACTGGAGCCACGCCCATTCTCATACTTACACCATGATTGTGATGTGTCCCCTACAAACAACCAGCTCCTATTAAAACCTCATTTAATACTGCACTTGAATATTCATTTTAGTACCATGCTGGCATGAAGAAACTGCAATTCATGGACAGCGAAAAGCAACCTCTTTCCATATCATTTGGACTGCTGTACTGGACATGGGAATCAGCAGGCAAAAAACCATCCACAGGGTGGACTAGAGAGATCAGACTTGAATCTGAACTACATTCTATTATTGTTTTTCAAAAACTTATATTCCCTTATTTGTTATTTTGGAAAGGTGTTATTTTCTGTCGTGCACCATCTCTACATTAGGGTATTGACTTCTTTTTACAGTCATTTATATAATATAGGCTCTACTGGAATATTGAACTTAATTGCAGACAAATCTTCACTATTCTTGTGCCTATATTTTGATTTTCCGGGTCAAGTAAGACAAATACTGATGCATGTGGTCTGTGTCCAATACCAAGTTCACCAAAGCTGTGTTTCTCACTGCGGTGATGCCAATTCCCTTCTGTACACTGTGGCCTGTAACAGTACAGATCATATCAGCTGAAGTCCAGGGCCTACAGGCCTGGCAGAATATGGGTCAGCGCCTCCATAAACGCTGAAGGCTGTTGGTTGATGACAGGGTCCTTTGGCCTGTTTTCCACTGTCTCAGTTTGACAGCACTCAGCTATTAGGAAAATAACAGCTCAGACATATGTTAAATGCAGCACATTTCTGCTGCATTACCAGCTGCTCTTCCCTGTAGTTCTGTCTCTGGCGGATGAAGCTTTGCTTCAGGTTCCATTCCTCTCCTACTGCCTGCTGTTTTCAGTCCATTTTCAGCTCATTTTCACACTCCTGTAGCTCAGGCTTTTCTTTAAAGTGATATTTAGGCAATTACATATAGTGTGTGAATTTACTTAGCACCTGCAATATTCCCTCAAATTTAAAGTAAAAGATTTATCAAAATCTCTATTGAGTACTTCAGTGGCGTAAATTAAAGTGAGGCTGGAAGATTAAAATGATTTTTTCCTCCAAAAAAATGTGTTTCATGTTTTTACATTATAGTCAGTAATGTAAAATCACCCAACTAGACACTTTTCCAGATACATTCACCATAATATGTAATTCTGTTGCAACAGTAGTAATACACAGTTCCCTAAATATCACAGGCACATATATTACATTAAGTCTATGTAAAATTAATACAGTAGTAACAAATTTAGTGAGCTAGAGAGAAGCCAGAGGTTTCATTATGGCTGCAGGCCAGATTAGTGAACAAAAGTGGTGGTGGTCAGAAAATGTTTAAAATGTACCCTTTGTGAGACTTTTGAGTCCTTTTTCATTGTTGCACGGCCCCCTCTTCAGGCTGATGCTATGTACTGCATGGCCGCTCGTTCCTTGCGCTTTTCCCAGCTTTGATATATTATTCTCAATACTTTTTCCATGTACATATATAACACATATGTGCTTAATGTGTAGAATTAACACATTACACTTACACATGGCTTTTCAATCAGCTTGGCTATGAAATGGGTAAAGTTTTCTCATATATATTGTATAGTATGTTAATCGTTACCAAAAATTCCAGAAGAATTCGTAATCCTTATGAGCTTAGGAGTATAGTGTAAGAAGACACTGCATGATACCTTTGTTGAGAAACATGAGGTGGTACATCATCGTTACTCTGAAGGGAATTGCACATTGGTGTAATTTTTCAGGCAAGAATAGCCAGGCAAGAAACATCAGTAAAGGGCAGGTGAATAATAGCAACGCCGGCCTCCTCCACCCTTACCTGCTGTCAGATAAGCGACCTGGGGAGGGTGCTGATGGATCCTGACATGGGATTTGAGCCCAGCAGCACCATGGCTAACAGGATTTATGGAGGAATATATGCAGTGTGTTGCATTTTTATGCCTTTTCTTTAGCTTCCAGTTAACATTTTCTACTTTCACTTTATGCATCTCCTCTAATAGTCATACATTTTGTGTCCTAGCAGAAAATGCTGTTCAATCCTAAGCGTGGGGGACTTGGCATCAGTCTCTGGTCCCTTTATTTCTTTCATTTGGCTATGACCAGCCTCTCTCCTCCTTAGTCATGTGACTCTGTTAGTCATGTGACTCTGTTCCTAGAGCAGTGGTTCTCTGGTTCTCAGTCCTGTTCCAGGCACCCCACCCCTCCAAATTGTTTGCATTCCAACCCTACCTTAATCAGGTTTATATGATCTGTGTATTTGACTGGTAACCTCCCTATTGACATATATATAGAAACACAATATGTTAGGTTGCTGTATTAACCAGCTTTTATATTACATGATATTTAATTAGATTCTGTACTGTATAAGTGGTTGGAATATGGATTTTATACGGTATATTTTTCACCAAATACTCGTTAGGAAAAAGAAAACTGAGATCACTAATCTTAACCAGCTTTAACTAGTAAAGAGAAAAGATGTACAGCAGGTGGCCAAATGAAACCTGGCAAACTCTTCTGTAATAATAAGTGTATTCAGCCTGAAGGCAAGTGGGAGAGGAGTGTTATAACAGAAAACCACAGCCTCTCCTTATCATTACAAAAAAATGTACCAATCGTTATTAAAACACTGAGTTCTTGATCTGCTCTGGACTCAAGCACGTCAAAAAGAGGAGGGGTTGAAATTTCAGGGGGGCAATACTCTGCAGCTTAAATTAAGAACTATTTTAACATTGGTAAATACTATATTACTTCTGTTTTGAGTTCAGTATAAATCTGGTTAACTCTAGATTTAAACTTCAGTGTAAAATTGTCAGTACCTATGTTCTATAGACACTTTATGCCCTAAAAAAATACTTTCCTTCCAATATCAGAGTCGTTGAGGCCTACAAGTTATTGTGGAAATTAATGTCTGTAGTCTGCAAAGCAATTTGTAAGGCTTTTGTACTTAATAGTGAAACTTCTCAGGAAACTGTCCAATTGGAATAGGAAGTCTCAGAAAGCCATACAGCAACACACATGAATCTGGAGGTCCTGCTTCAGCATTCATGACTGGGAAAGCATCCAGGTTAACATTCATTACTGGGAAAAACTGGACATATATGTCTAGATAGCAAACTAAGAACCACAGCTCACAAATGCTCATTTCAGGTTTGCAAAACACCTGTAGGGCTTGGGAACAATGTCCTATAAAGAGATTAATCAAAAAATTAAGCCTAATTATATCTGGCAACAAAGCACAAATGCTGAATTTTAGAGTAATTGACAAGCAATTTACAGGTTCATCCGCTTTTTTAAAACTGAAAGTGCCAATAACTTTTATCAGCTTTTGTATATACTTGAGTTTTGTTGCTGGGCAGTTAGGAATCTGATGAAAAGTGGAAAAGGGATTTGATGAATAACAATGAAATACACGTACATTTACATGCAAACCTACACAAACTGCCCCAGCTTATGGTTTTCCGTGCTACCAGGCAGAGGCAGAGGAAGCTGAGCTGGTTCTGAGCTCAACCATCACTATTACTGAGGTATATTGCATCCCGCTCTTGTGATGCATGAATGCTCTGGAGATGAAGGTGGGTCTGGCCAGCCTGGGACAGGCATTGCTGACGGGCTGCTGTATTCCACGAAATCCATATACTCACAGCTCACCATTCTTCTGCCATATGACATGGGTAACTCAGCATGTGACACATGCCAGATTGCATTGCAGCCATGCTTGGGATGCCACCATTAACCACACCAGAGTACATTCCTGCCCCTCCATCTGAACTGTATCATTTTTCTGAGCATTTTCTTTTTTTGGTCGAATTCACTAATGCCAAAGATCAATGTTTTTTACTTTCAGAGCAGAAGAGTGAGAAGAAATCAACCAAGAACCTTTTTTTTTTTGAGAACATTTCACCTAAGAAGAACCTTGAGGACTTAAAACAAACCAAGCTCAGAATTTTTCATTGATCATCTGATTACATTCTTTTTCTTTTTTTTTTTAAATGCTGCTTATTAGACTTTTCTTCTATATAGGTGTATAAAGGTTAAGGGACAGTTTTATACATTGGTACTCAAATGACAAGCATTTTGCTGCTTTGTTAGGTAACTCTTCTTTTCCACAATAATATTTGTGGAATATATTTCCACAAAAAGCATCAGACACATGTATCATTGTATGTTAGGTGCACATTTCTGGTTCACACAGAAACATTGTTACAATATTCTGGGACCGCTCTCAGTAGTAAATTAGCAAAAAAGGTTTTAGTGATGTATGTACTGTACCTGAAATATCTCACTTCAGAATTGAGTCTCTTTTACTATTTACTTAAAACTTCAGTCCCTTTTATAAAAAAAAATGACAGAAAAACAAATGTTTCGCTTTTGCAAATACACATTAAAAGTGGTTCTATTAGCTTTTATGTTTTCTTTTTTTCATCTTATGAATTTAATACCTGCCTTGCTTGTCATGGGTAAATGCATCTTCCATTATTAAAACCACAAGACAGTCAAGACATCAGTAATAAACCATAACTGGGTCGTAGATTATAAAAATATTTATACATTTTCACTTCTATCTGGTTGCCAGAATTATTCAGGTTAGAACATCTTTGTGGTTATCAGAATGGATCTCAGTTCAAAATGCAGTCTAACTGTTTATTAGGAGTTTATTATTTAAGTAGTTTATTACATAGTAAATGAAGTACAGTCCTATAGTTAATACTATGTTTTGTATAAATTACATCAGACTTTGAAAGCCGGTGGTCTTTAGAGAAGGATTCGCCATTTACAATGAGAGCCACTTCTAAACAGAAAATAATCTGGGGAACTAGGTGCTTAGTCCAATCCAAAGTTAAATCAGCTGGGGTGGGTGGGAGAGAAGTAAAGGCTGCCAACCTGGGGGAGTTAGCAACAGGTAAAACTTGCCCACCAAATTAATTCTCCTTTCACATCCACTCTGCGACATGTCGCAACGCTCATCGTCCGAAGCAAACTGAAATTCCTTGCAGTGCTTCAATGTATACATATATGAGCAAAATACAAAACCTAAAGAAACATAACTGATCTTATTTCTAAAAAGTGTTCTGCGAGCTACTCATTGGCTCCCTGCGAACAACTGGCAGCTCATGGGCAGCACATTGGCAACAACTGCTTTAGAATATGCAGACTCAAGACAAAGCCTCTAAAAAAGCTACCCGGCCTCTTGGCAATCCAGCAGCGTTAGCAGGGGTCCAGCTGGAATTGCGAGAGATCAGGCTGGAGATCAGTCTTCAGACATGGGAGACCAAGCTTGTATCGTGTGCAAATGAATTCAGGCAGTTCGGGTCCTAGCTGATGTGGCTCCCTAGCCGAGCAGCACCGCCGGGGTCCTCTGTCCAAGGCGAGCTGAACCTGGTAGGCAAGTCGGCACCCCCTCAGAAGTTGGCGTCATAGGTGGCCATCTATGTTGCCTGTAGGATTGACAAGCCCTAAATTCAAGCATGAGCCATGACTGCCTAATATGGAATTTAAGCCCAAACCGGGATTGTTTGTGTGCTACTCTGACGTTTTTGTCAGAAGAAAATACCGCAACGATTTGAAAAAGCCTTTAAACGTTCAAGATGGAAGAAAATATATTTCCATTATAAATAAACTTCACAGTATGTATTGGAATCTTTTAGAAACTTCAGACTGGAAATTCACTCAACTGCTGCAAATGCAAGTTTCCAGTGAAATGGAGTAAATCAAACATAACTGGTCGCCAGCAGTGATACTGTAGAACTCTTGTCCGTTCTAATTGTTCAGTTACTTTTGGACTATAGACACCTGCTTCATACTGTGACATTAATATTTAAAAAACGAGTGTTACAGTGTGATTATTAACATACCATCCACTGCACTTACTCAGTATCATTTATTTAAGTTACATGACTTAACGGATGACCTGAAACCTCTTTGATTGGGTAAGCGCATCATGTAAGACTAGTTAGATTTCACACCAATTTCACTGACCAAAATTAAACGAACTTTGACATATTACATTTTTATAGGTTTGCTCTCATACCATGTCAGGCCCTGATAATGGGTTACATATCATATTTATGGATCTTGGAGTGTAAGAAAGGATAGATTGCCTCATACACCCCATATTCATCCATCTCACATCCCTCTTCCATGGCTGCTTACCTAGAAAGGAGCCTGGATGCAAGTTGCCCATATTCAGCATTAACCATTTATTGCTTAAACCTACCTCATTCATACAATATTACTGTTTGCTATAATTTACACCATTTCTCACATGAGCCATAACACTTCTGTGTCATTATGTGCTTCAATAATGCCTCATGAGGTACAGAATGCAGTTATTCGTTTACATTAATATTTAATTTGTTTCATAGCTATTGATTGTAATTCAATGGGCATGTTGCATGAAGGGAGGAGGTCTACCTCTTTCTCCCAGTGAATGAAAATAGAAATACACAGAGTGTGTGTGGACTTTTGTATTAGTGGTGGGATAAAGAAATTTAATAATAACATAAATGTAAATGATCTCTCTGTGTGTTTCAGGGTGCAGAGAGATCAGCTGGCTGGCATCTTTCAACTGCTGCGACAGAAAATGGAGATCTTTGGTCATGTGACAGAAGGAGACATAGACGAACAGCTCAAACTGTACTCCCTCTAGATACAGTGCAATATAACTTAGGGTTTTTTCTTCATTATGTATAATTATTAAAGTACGGATTTCAGATTTGCTTTTAACCTTTTTATTGATCCTCAAGCAACCTGATCACTATGTTTTTGAATTCAGTTTACAGATATATGTCAAATATAAACATGTTATATAAAAAAACTGCAGGGATCTGCAAAAGTCTAAATATTAAACAAATTTTATAATAAATAAAATCGATAAATACATAATTTTGGTTCTCGTGACTACCATTGTACCCCAGCATAAGCAAACAAGCCTTAAAATTTCCCAGATGGCAACTGAAGGACTACAGATGAAAAGTAGCTATGTTTTATGTTTTATTTCAGGCATGATGAAGAAATGCTAAATGGATACCGTATCGGATGTCACATGTTATGTTCAGTCGACGAATTGATAGAAAAAGACAATGACATTAATTTTCCAGACCAGCAGGTGGCGGCTTCGACTTAATTGATGATTTCTTTGGCAGCGTGGAAAGTTCTGCGTTTTGCGAAGGTAATTTACATGAAATGTTTTACCATTTTTAAAATAGTTTCTCGAATTATGGCAAGATCAACTTAAACGTTTCTTACTAATTACTGAATGTGTTTCAGAAACAGCTTTTTAGGCTTATTTCATAGCTAGGGTTAGCTTGACACTCAGTTGACTTTTTAATCAACTTTTGGAAGTTATTCCAATTACTCTCATATTTTAATGATGCTCTGTATGGAGAATTTAACGTGCGCTGTTTACTTAATATCAAACTGTTGCCAAGTACTTCTCAAAATCTTGTAAATCATATAAAACAAAACCACTGCGAAGATGACAGAAAATAGACCTAGGCCTATAACGAAGGAAAATAAATGACTTTGTAAATAGCTTTTAACGTGCTCTAACATAATAGGTAAATATAAACAGTTCTGTAAGTTTTCGTGAAATATTTAGACAATTTAAGTGTGTTTTATCTTCTAATTCATGCAATACGTGAAAATATGGATTTAGTTCGGATTCAGTTTTCAGTAAGATGGACTTTGTAAAAGACTTAAATTCTTGATTACATACGTGTTTTGTTAGGTAGAACTAAGTTAATATTTAAATTATGTGGCGATTATTTGGTCATTTAAAAAATAGCCATTGTGATGGTATTCTAGGCTGTGTTTAACGTTACTATAATACTATCACAGATGTAGATGGCTTATTCTTAAAGTACAAATAATGTAAATGTAGTTGTCATGGTTTTTGGTTTGGAAATTGATGGCTCTTGAGTCAGAAGTGCTACATCACCGCTGATCTGAAAACTTTGACTCCCTGCCTTTTAGACGCAAAATCCTTAGTACAACAAGCAACACGGTGATTAAACAAGTGCGATACACCATCCGGTGGTATCTGGGCGTATGCTTTCATGGTATCCTCTGTTTATTTTGGCGTTGCAGAAATTCCTGTTTGAACAGTTTTGTTTCTGAGACCCCGAGGAACTCCTGTAAGTGGCACTTGGGATCCCAGGGTATGCAGTGCTTATATGCGCCTGAATGCTTCAACTATACTGCGTAGAATAACCCACGTCGGTTCACCGCGCTCTGCACGGCGACTTGTATTTCTGGTATTTTCAGTATTAAAGCAGGTGAGGAAAGACTGATGTTTAGTTTTTTCCAAGTGGGACTGAAGATCGAAGGAATCGAGTTCACTCTTCCCCTGCACACCTGCAATGACAGCGCGGAAGGTCTTACCTCTGACCTTTGCCGTCCTTATATGCCTCCTTTTATATGCCTTTCTGTGGCAGCACATCACGACTTATAACATCAGGTAAGTTGCCTTATGTGAGTGCAGTATTTTCTATGAATGTTGATAATGCAGAGAATAGTAAAAAAAAAAAAAACAGTCATTAAATTACTTTGAACTGGTATCTGCAACATTATTTTGGTGTCAAAAGTTGGTGATTTTTTTTTCCCCCAGTATCATTCGAATCAATTTTTTCGGTAGGCCTATATGAACATGTTCTACCACATATTTTATTATTGCTTTATATTTTAACTTTATTATAATATTTTGACCTATATTGACCTAATCAAAAGTTAACACCAGTAATTTTAAGATATAAAAAGATGCAACTTATGCAACACAATCTGTATTTCCAAGTGTTATCTATTTTTTTAATAAATAATAGTATCTTGTAGTCTTATAGTTTAGCCATAAGGACAATTTATGTCAAAATCAGGAAATATGTTCTGTAAATACAAAAAAGGAAAAATTTTGTAGGCTGTTTAACAAATTCTAGACAAACTGTTTATTATATCAAAAATTATTAATTGTTTTAGATTAAAATGTGGTGCAACCCACTGAATTCTATTACTGAGAAGTACGAGTTGAGTTCCAAGTGCATGAGATGATCCTCTTACAATGCTATTCAAAAAGGAATTCCACCAGAAAAGTAATGCCAATGGTCAGTAAAAGGTGGTGTTTTTCTATTTTTGTGCACACAGACGACATTTCTACCATGCTGCTCCAGCAACTTCATTTGTTTGGAAATATGACAACCCTGCCTCAGTTACTGAACAAAGTGCCACTTTCATGCGAAGCACATGGAAAGTTGAGTCAGTAATAAAAAAAAATCAGTCTTCCAAAAGTCCTGCTGCGAGACCATCCAAAAGCCGAGGATTCAGATACACCGATACAAATGAGGTCTTTGCAAACCCTTCACTGGGCAGCAAAACTTCCCCTATACAGCAAAATACAATAAGTACAAAACTTTTCTCTAAACAAGGAATTACAGAGGGTCATCAGACGGACAGTGTTTCCCTCCAACGCCTGATGTTTAAGGAAGCTTTTGTGAAAATGCCAAAATGGGAATTTGAGGATCTCTATGTTCGAGATGCTAGCCTCAACCAAACGGTGAGTTTCTCTTTTCATCACGTGCATTACTTTTAAGACATTGTTTTTCTTCCAAAAGCATTTTCAGGAGGCATGAACAATATTACTATGCCTGATTCCTGTTTCTTCCGGCTTCCAGTCTTGCCCAAAATCATTAAGGAAAAACACAGACCCTGAGTTTAAGAAGGCCTTCATTTCCGACGTCCGGCTTTTCATGCAGCCGGAAGACCTAAACAGGAATGTTTGGAACCGGCTGTCACACTTCAACAATCCCTTTGGCTTCATGGGATACATGTACAAGGGTAAGAATGAAAGGAGTAAAATCAAACCAGTTTTTACATTTATTTAGCAGGCATTTTTATCCAAAGTGATGTGCATTTTTTGAGAGATGCCAGGTCTCTTGATTCCTGGAGCAACTGGGGATTGAGGGCCCTGCTCGGTGGACACAATGGTGAAATCACTCGGCCAGTTGTGGGATTCTAGCCAATGACCTGATCACATGCAGAGCATCCTACCTACTGAGCCACACACAAAAGTGTTATCAAGGTTGTTGTGATGTTACTAGAGATTTGGTTGTTTTTTCATAACTCATCAGTCACATAAATGTAGATGAAGTTCAATAAAACCTCAGCCTGGTTTTGCACCTTTAACATGATTCTTTTTTAAATGCAGATGTGAAAGAGGCAGTAGATCTAATCCCCAAGCTGAAAAGCCATCAGCTCCTGCCGGTTCCTAAGTCAGGCTGCATACGTTGTGCAGTCGTGGGTACTTCTGGAATTCTTAACGGTTCCCGGATGGGCCAGGAGATAGATTCTCACGATTATGTGTTTCGGTGAGTAAGAGGGGCTATTTTTGTCTATTTTTATTTGGGTCTGTTGTCTTCATTCAATCTCAGCTATAGCTGCTTGTACGTTTACATTTTTGCACTAAATCATCACGGATTTTAATAAATCTTGACATGATCATTTGGTCATATGATTAACCCATGGAACACTGTCATAAACATCTCCAGAAAATTTAGTCTTTGAGTCGTTGCTGAGATATCATGCCTTATAGGTGACATCACATGGTTTCGCATCACTAATGTGCCCTTTCATATCACTAATGTGCCCTTTCACAACAGCCTTTTTTATGTCATCAGTGACACCTGTGCCTACCGTTCTATTTCATGGCCATTAGTGATATGAAAGCATTTGTGAATTTTCTGGAAAGGTTTGTCATTATAAGCTAACTTTTAGTTAAAAAAAAAAAAAAATTGACCAATTTTAAAATATAGGTTTTTTTGCTATTCGGTTTTTAATATTAAGTCACTCAATAGATCAGATTACATCATTTTGGGGATAGCATATCAACGCAAAATATTGAGCGGATAAAGAGCTTTAAAATGATATGAGAACCATTTCTGTGCAACTTTTATTAAGCGAGATATCGCTAGTCAAAGTCCTAGTCACCCCCAGTAGATTAGCTTAAATCCCCCTTAATATTGATCCAAGGCAAGTACAATTTCAGTTCCATGGGATACTCATTTGACTAAATCAGCATGCCAAATTTAATTAAAATCTGTGATGAGGTCCAAAAGCGCTATGATTTGACATTACCCATGTTATTTGCTTATGGAAGCAAGAGAAGTCAAACGCCATACCCACATGAAGTCAAACACCATACCCACAGACAAATATATATGTCTAAAAACCACATGTATGGTTTTTAGACATATATATTTGTCTGTGGGTATGGTGTTTGACTTCTCTTGCTTTCATAAGCAAATAACAAGGGTGACAGGACAAAATGAAAAAGATATACAGTAGGGATGGCCTGATCCACAATCCGATACCGATACAGATTCGATGCAAAAGCTCTTTTTACTTTTTTGATATAATAAATGTATAAAGAATGTATAAATATGTATACTATATATAGTATTAATGGGTCTCATTCACCAATATTTTCTTAAGAATTCTCTTAAATTTGCGCAGACAGACCTACAGTATTTAAAATCCACATGATTGCCGTTACTACTATGAAATTTTTTTTTTACACTTTTAAATTATTTTTTATATTTTACTTTTATAAATTATTCAAATGCTATCATTTTATCAACTGTAGAATGAACAAAACTGCTATAATCGATTATTCTGAAGAAACTATCAATCAGATGTGCATACGAATGGTCTTGAGTGTGTGTAGATTCTGTTCTTAGCTAAGAACAAATTCAGATAAGGAAACATTGGTGAATGTCAGAATCTTCGTAAAAGAATGTGTACGTGGGGTTTAAGAACAAATTTGTTCGTAAGAACGGTTGGTGAATGAGGCCCAATATTTTTTACTAGTAAAAACGAATGAAAAAATGTATGCCAAAAAAGCTTTCATTAGGCTAGTGGTAACATGCATAACGCACTGTTGTACTTGTACTTGTTCCTGTACAACTTGTTTGAAGCGTTTGAGGCATTTGCAGTTTAATTTGAATATTAAAAAATATATTTTAATTTGAATATATTAGTTACGCAAATGGCGAATGCTTAATGTCCCCAAATTTATTACTATTTTTTTTTTACACAAACATTGCAAACCCTGTTCTACATGTTGTTAAAAGCATAAAATAGTTCCTGCTTATCTGATGTTCTTATGCTCCTCGCACCGCAAAGGGTATGTGAATGACGTCACAGCAGGCGGAAGTCACTGCGCTCACACCCACTGAGTGGCAAATAGACTGAGAGACAGTGTTAGCGTTCAGCTTGAATGTATCTAAAATGGCGAAAGGGCTGGATCGTTCACATATGGTCGATTACTCGTAGGCCTGTCGCGATAAACGATAAATCAATTAATTGCACGATAATTTAAATGAGGTCGATAATTTGGCTGGCATTACCTATAGCTTACGCTAATAGACGTTACTCCCGGACAGTGATAGTGTATGCATTTGGCAATGAAGTAACTATGAACATCCCCAGTCATTCTAGCGGAGAATGTTTAACTTAATATGTTCTATATGTGCTTAAGTACACATTGCGTTAATCTGTATTTGCTATTCTTAGTGTCAAACAGAAACACGGGAACAGGAGAGGTTGCTGCTTCAGATCCATGAAGAAGCACGACAAACATCATAGTGTAAAAGTATGGCAGCACTGGTAATTTGTCAGAGTTCTAATTAAAGCTGTTCAATATTCAGATTTGTGTTATATAGACTCATCAAAGCTTATGATAAACCACCATAAATCGAGTCACGGAGATGATGCAGCGAACGCTTTCAGACAATGTTGTGAAAATACGCTGTATAAATAAAATTGAATATTTAGGTACAGTATTATACTGTATTATATAGCGTATTTTAATTATACAGAGTTCAGTAATTTAATTTGTACAGTACTGTAATTTGAAAAGCGTTTGAAATGGTTGTACTATATTTTGCAATCAAAATTAGTGACGCTGTTCGTTTTATTACCTATTATTCATGTAAGAAATATACACGTGTCAGTTAGACTGAGACATGAAGAAGAAAAAATCGGTTATGATGATCATCTGATTATAATTATCAATTTCACCCAGGCAGACGTGTTCACTGTAAGCGGTAAAGTAAAATGTGGCAATAAATTATATGAAATGTGAGTATAAATATGTTGGATTTGCCGAATTTCCCAGAGATGTGCGTGGAAACTTAAAACTCAATTGTATTTTGAGGACGTGGTGCACTTAGGAAATTATTATTGTTTTTTTAGCTTCTGAAACACAAGTTTATACTTTCTTGAGCTCACAGTTACTCAAACCGGAAGCAAGTGAGCCGTATTTCACACTGGTGGATATGACGTCACAACAACAATATTATTGTTTATAGCAATAATTCCTGGGACAATTTATCGTCGAGCAAAATTTTGTTATCGTGACAGGCCTAATTGCTCAATCAAACTAACAGGTCTAGATCGATACCAATATGAATATTGGGCTTTACGAACGTCCAACTTGCAGACACCTCTAGCATATGAACGAACTGCCATAAAGCATATTAAATTAAACATTTTAATACAATGGTTCGTAACGAACGCACGCACTGCTTTGTGATATTCGTGATAACACTGCGCAGCTTCAGCAGTTCGACAACTCGATGTACAGAACCCTATGTAGTTGCTGTTATTACTGTATAATTATGCACTATATTATTTTTCCGACTTACCTATACATTTGGCTTAAAGACAGACTTAGGGAATGGATCTGGAGACTGCCTGTATAGGGAATTAATTTGAATTGGGCATTTTTAAATTATTTTATTAGCTGAATTAGTCAAAACTAATGTTTTTTTTCATCCAAAGAAAGCGGCGTTGAAACACAATAATTACAGTGTAGGAGGGTGTAATAGCGAACCACTTTACACCAACCCTCTGGCTTAAACATTTTTGGATGTCCAGTTCTACATTTGCACCAGCTCAGTGCATTGCAATTGTTCTGTACAAACTGACAACCTGCGTCGAGTATAGAATAGTGGGAGAAACATTCGGTGTCTTCATGACAACAGTCCACCGCTGTATTTGCACATTTTGCATGTTTGTTGTAGGAAAGATGCATGATAAAAGTCACTGTTGACTTATTTGTTCTTTCCTTTAGAATGAATGGTGCCATTATAAAAGGGTATGAAGGGGATGTAGGAAATAAGACTTCAGTGTATGTCCACACATCACATTCCATTCTTGGTACACTCTATGAGCTGGGGAAGTATGGCTTTACCAGTATCCCTACAGGTGAGGTACGTAAACCGGCAGCAGTGGATATCCCAGGACCTCCACAGGGCTTATTTCTTCATTGATGGTTTTTTTAAAAAACCGTTAGGGCTTAAATTCCAGTTAGACCTTTAATAGTGGCTGGCTGGATTGTGCCTCAGCTTAAAAGATCTATACAATAGTAGATCTGCAGGGTCTCAAGTGAATTGAAATTCTTATCTCTCCTAGAAGTTAATGCTTATGTGTGTCTCACCTGAAGTGTGAAATACACAAGTTTGACTAACATAAAATGAGAATGTATTTTGTATCCAATTTCAGTTTTCATCCAGTTCCATTCCAATCTTAGCCTTGTATTTTTTTTTCACAATTCTTGTGCAGGGCATCAAGTATGTCTTCTTACCAGAGGGGTTGCGAGATTTCCAGTGGCTCCATGGTCTGCTGAATAAGGTGGAGGTGTCCAAGGGGGAATATCAGTATCTAAAGTAAGAGGTCTTTTGCTGATTTTGTTTAGGAAGAGGATGAGAGAGATTCCAAGAGGTTGGAGCATCAAGGGTGGCAGTTTGTAAAGCTAAAACCTCCAACAATGCTTGTCTTGTGTGTTGCAGTGCCTTGAAAACATACTGAACCCCCATTAAAAAAAACCTTAGATTTGCTTAAGATCAAAAAGTAAGAATGGAAATGAACTTATTTGGATGAGCAGACATTTGAGCTTCATTTATACAGAGCTTACAGTTAAAGATCATGTACTCAAGCATATGACACCCAAAACTGACTGTCATTCTTATAATATAAATAACCTAAATTGCAGATTTGTCACAAGTAAAATGTAAGCACACCCATTGTCTCTGGTAAAAAAAAAAAGAAAGTTTTTTTTGGGCCCCATGAAAGCATATCGTAATTTTGCTTGTCCAGATATTTCATTGCCTAGTTCACTATCATTGCTGAGTAAATGAATTATGGATTTTGGTTCACAATTGCCACTTTACTTTTCCGTATCAATGAGAACAAAAAACATGACAATGCTGGGAAGAAGAGGAGCCATTGCTTTAGGTGTGGCCAGAAGTTAAATGTAGTTGGTCAGCAGTATTCTGGCGTCATATATGGCTCAGTGGGTTAGGACTCTGCTTGTGATCAGAAAGTTGCCCTTAACCCAACTTTCTCCAAGGACTGCCTGACTAGAATCTTATTAACGCTACGTTGATCGTAAGTTCTATGTGAAAAGAATGACGTAATAGGGAACGAAGTAACGTTAAGGTTTCAAGAAACCTGGTCCAGGTCATTTCATTTTAATTCAACAAATGGCCTTTGCATCATCATTTTTGATTTAGATGAAACTTGGCATGTGATTTATACCTACCTTCAGAAATGTTTTTTTTTTTTTTTTTTTTAAATAGTGAAATATACGTAACACTCTTCTGTACTCTGGATAGCAAAATCATGAGTTTGTTTTTGATCACAGCTGCATGGCTCGTTTAGCTCACTGGAAATAATAAAAAAAAGTACTTTTCATGGCATGTACAAAGAAAAGGACTGCTTGTCAGTGAGGAGGGAGGATTGTGAAAAAAACATTCACAAGATCAATTTGTATGACCTGGAAGAACAATTCCAGGCTTTTAAAGGAAGATTTTCTGAAATGAAAATAGGATTTTCAAAATTTGCCATATCATATATTCTGAAATATTTACGGTTGACTGTCTACTGTAACTTAAAATGACACACGCATATTTTGTGAAAACTAAAGTTTTTTAAGATAAACATTTACATCCTAAGGTTCTTCAATATTGGTTAAAAATACTTAAATTATCTAAACACATTCTGAGGTGAACAGAATAGCATCTTAAAACTGGCACAGTACCTAATCTGGCAGCTGATACTCATTCCTGCAGAGACGAACCTGGGCTCATTACAACATGCATACACCTGTTGGCAGTTCTAGTGAAGCATGATTGGAAATGTCATATAATCACTAAGGTGTGAAGACAGTTGTTGCAACACGTCACCCACTAACATAACCTAGGTACATTGTAAGCTATTTTTATGAAGAAAGAAAATTACATTTAGTGGACAAGTCATTCCATTTTAAACGACATTAAGATTAGTCTGTCATTTCAGTGAATTTCAGAGTCTCGTGACTCCTACATCCGTTTGAATAACGGCATTGTTTTTCATTTGAAAGCAGGTACAGTTATTAAAGGGTACAGTTATTAAATTCTAATGTGTGTTCATAATATAAACTTTTTGGGAGTCAAAACAAGATAAACTACGAGTGATTTGACCACTCCGTGACGCTTCAGGATTACATTATGATACAAACATTTTATATACTTGCGAAAATAAATGGTTCCATTTTACTTCTGATCTGAACAGTTCTTGCATCAGACAGGATATGAAATTTCAGCTGAAAGGAGTACTGCACATTTTCTGTCAACGGGATTAGAAGTGCCAGTGTGGCTTAAAAGCGCGGTACTCACTTCGCGATTCACTGTGGTGTTTACGCATGCTGCCAGTGTTTAGGCATGCTGCCAGTGTTTACATTTTGTTTTGTTGTCATGATTGAGTTGGTGTTGTCGCCGTACAGTCTGCATACCTGTCATAGCAAGGATTATCAGTTCCGTATCGCACAGTGTGATCGGTAATGATTTTATTAGATTGCTGAAATCACACAATGTGTACCGGTCATTACACTTTAGAAGTATGGTGTGGCACGCTGAAGGTAGGCATGCCTTCCCTGCCTTGTTTAATATGACTGTTTGCAGTTACGGTAAGCTGCACTTATCTCTAGATGTTTCCTTAAGTTGAACATGGACTGTTTAGGTGTCGACAACATCTTTAGAGCCGATAAACACGCACTGCATTGCACAGTTAAATTTGTGCATTTTCCCGTAATATATCGGAAATGTTTTTTTTTTTATATATTTCCAGCAATGGAATGCATTCCTTTCCTTGTCTGCTATTGCCTGCAACAGAAACTCAGACCGCTCAGGCAAGTTAATTAGCAGAATTGGCGCTGCAAGTGTGGACGCGAGAGGATAACCAATCAGAAGCATCGAATAGTTTCAATCTTTCGGCTGTGGAGGGAAATAGCAAAGGAGGATGTTTTGCATAAGAAAAACACGAAAAGCAATAAAAAATACTGTTATTAAAGATATTAGCAAGGTCTTTCATACAATCTTATGACGTAACTAAAATTGTAATCATGAATATTTCCATAAGTAACTGTAATTACACTTTTTTCTCTAGTAACTGTAACGGATTACAATTAAATTTTTTTTGTAATTAAATTACGTATCGCGGTTACATGTAACTCGTTACTCCCCAACACTGTTAGTAATATTATTATTATTGTTTTTTGTTGTTTACTATTATCACCATTATTAGTATTGTTATAGATAAAAGCAATAAATAATTTAAAATTAGTGTCAATTAAGTATCAGTATCTTATTTTTATTATTATTATACCTTTTATATTTGTATCCTATTTTGGTGCCTTCAGCCATTGAAGTGACGTGCAACCATGCAAACAACAGTTTCCATATCTTGTGGAGTGAGGGGGACTGAAGAGGCCGGGTGTAAACAGCCAAACCGATGGGCTGGTTCGATCCTGCTGCAGAGAGTCACTCCATTTTTTTTAAATAAACGCAGTGTAAAATACAATTCTCAAGGTGAACTTTTGACCTTGATATAAGAAAGTTAAATAAACTTTAAATTAAATTTGCCACAAAAATGTAAGGTAAACCATGCTGCTATAATAGTTACAGATCATAAGAAAGCACTATGAATTATAATTTGTGGCAGTGTGACGGTGCTATATCTTTTTTTTTTTTTTTTTTAACCAAAACGTTTCTGAGCTGTGGAAAGTAGGAGTAATTCACATGCTAAGATTCATCAAAATAAAAAATGGTGATGGACAATCTTTCTTGGTAATTTATAAATAAATGCATACTTCTCAAATTTTTCTCCACCTGATTTCTAGACCCTGGATGTACTACCCTAACTCACTGGATTTGAATCGATTCTATGTCCTGCACCCAGATTTTCTCAGATATGTAAAGAACAGGTGAGAACATGAAAGCTATGTTTAATGTTCTAAAAGCAAAGTAGGTTATTCGGGTGAGAAGTACATTTTCACTGGGGCTGTTGCATGGCTCGGCGAGTAAGGACTCTGTGCCTGTGATCAGAGGGTCATTGGTTCAAATCCCATGCGTGGCACAGTGATTTAACCATTGGGCCCTTTAGCAAGACCCTTAACCCCATTTTCATGAGTAACTGGCAGACCTTGCTTTCCTTCTTTCTATGTCACATTAGTGAATGTCAGTGATTAATCAGTATAATTTGTTAAATGGATTTAGGGTGCCTGCATCTGCTGTTTGTTCAATCACAGGTTCATGAGGTCTGCTCAGCTGGAGACTACTTACTGGCACTTCTACCGACCCACTAATGGAGCGTTCACCCTGTTTCTGGCCCTGCAGACATGCGATGTGGTGAGGGCACCTGCTTCTCCCCCATGCCTCGCATTGGTCAGAGCCGACCCCAGCATGGTGCCTTTCTTTGTGAGCACAAATATCTTTCTCTCTCTCTCTCTCTCTCTTTCAGGTGGATGCATATGGATTCATTACAGCCAACCACAGTCAATATCCAAACTACTATTTTGAAAAGATAAGATCATCCATTGTTTTTTATATCAACCATGATTATAATTTGGAGATTAAATTATGGGAGAAATTACATGATGCCAAGGTCATTAGATTGTATAAAAGGAAAGAAAAGGACAATACTACAGACCAGTTCTATTGAAATTGCAAAATATTTTTTTCCTTCATATGTGTTCTGTTGTTTGTGTAAATGTTTTGTAATTTTTCCTTATCCTGAGCAAGGTTTGTCTGTTTTCAATTAAATTATACTTTCAACAATACTACATTGTGTGTCAGTGTTGTCATTCCTTTTTTTCCCCTGCTTGTCCTGCCTATTTATGCACTTTATGTAGGACTACAGTCCTGGGAACATTATTTCGCATCACCATTTGCAGTGTAGCTACTGAATATGGTAGCTGTGACAATAAAACTCCATTTGACTCTTGAGCATTGAAATTCAGTTTGTAGTGAATTTATACGTCACAAGTTGGTTAAACCATTAAACAAATATTACAATGTTGTCCTTTTGTGTTAATTCTACATTAATTTGGGGACTGAATGTGTAAATATTTATATCTCGAAACTTTGAGTCCAAAGGAAATTTACGCATCCAGTAGCTTATATAAAACGCCACAATGCAAAATAATAGAAAGAAGAGATACGGAACATGCATTGAGTACAGTGCGTTGCTGCATCCACCACACGACAAACCACCTCAGGGATGAGTGCAGCTGTGTAGCGGGGTGATGCCTCAGCACCACACTAGTCCAAGTGGACCAGTGTGAGTTTTTCTTTTCAGTGGCTCGGGTGCCAATCCTGCCACCAACCCTGTAAGTTGGAGGACCTCCTTATAGGGCTGGAGGAAACCACTGTAGGGTAAGGGCCTTGCTCAAGATCCCAATGGAGTAAAATCACTCCAGGCATTCAAACCAGCAACCTTCCGAGTGACAGCACAGATCCCTATCCTCAGAGCCATCACTTCACCCAAGGAGGAAGACGAATAAAGAATAATAAGATTGACTAAACTGGCAATAGTAACAATAATTAACGATGATGATGATGAAAGGTACTAAGAATACTAATCATTACAAAGTAACTATTTAGTAGTACAGCATTTGCCGGTGGATGCAGTGGTAGTGTAGGTGCAAAGGGATGTGCACGGAATATAATTTAATTTATGGCATACTGTAAATATAAAAGTTATAATAATGCTAAGACTAATATAAATACCATAAATGCTTTAAAACTGTAAATACTATAAATACATTACACTCTCCTCAGCAGCCGGTCCAGCTGTGTAGCATCAGTCTTCTTAATGCTGCCTCCCCAGAAGACCACAGTATAGAGGAGAACACTGGTAACAACAGACTGGTAGAACATCGGCAAGATCTTCCTACAGATGTTGCTACATTAGTTTTGCACTGAAGTTTTAATGTTAGGTGGGATACTTACGATTTATCAATGAGAACTCCTTTTTTTTAATGCATCCTATGCCTTTATATATAGGGGCATAATATGATTTTAAATTGCACAATATAGCTAGAAGCAACCAGTTTGTCCTACTTCATTCCAAAATCAAGAGAATTAGCTTCTACTCTTCAAGGAAGGCTTTCCCCTGGATGTTGGAAGGTTGCTGGTGGAATTTGTTGCCATTCCGCTTAGTTATTGTCTTTTGTGATCAAGTCCCTTTATATAAGCAATTGAATTTGCTCACGGACATTTTCGCTTCACAATCATTTCACTTGTAGTTGATCAGTGCAGCTCAAGCAGTGAAGAAATTTGCTGAACTGGCTTGTTGGAGATTTTATTACTGTGTGCTTAATTATGCACCTGTATCAACAATGGCTACGGCTATGGACATCTTGATCAATTGACTTTCCCTACCAGCCCCAGGAGGATGAGCTCCTCCTCTGAGGCTGGTTCCTCCTAAGGTTTCTTCCTTCTAGGACAGGGGTGTCAAACTCCAGTCCTGGAGGGCTGGAGCCCCGCACATTTATGGATTTCCCCTCATTTAGCACATTCCTTGTGCTAATTACCACACTGCTCTTGAGTGGAATCATTTGTGGTGGAACTGGTAAAGTGCTAAGCTACACAGGGCTCCGGCCCTCCCGGACTGCAGTTTGACTCCCCTGGTATATGACATGTCATAACCGATTGTATATGTCATGACTGTTAGGTTGTGTAATCATTTTAAATGACTATTTGTCTACAGTATGATATGTTATTAAATAACATTGTAAACCATGATCTTCACTAGGAAAACTGATACAAGCTGGACTGAGATTGTTGGAATCACTAAACACAAATATTGTTTAAAATTTTGTTTTACAATGTAAAGTGTATAACAAACCTTATCAAATTAAATTCCATAAAATTTTATGCAGGAAAAAGTTCATATCAAGCAAAACCTCTTACCAACAAATATACAACCTCGTGCTTTTTAGTTTTTCCACATTTGGAAGAATAACCTTTTTACCATATTTTTCACTCACCATCTAATTTTTCTTTACAAAATTTGCAACAAACAAATAAGCTTCCATTGCAGATTTTCATACTTGTTTTTTCACAAGCTAGAACGAAATGATAAAACCACACTGGACAGTGTAAGACTTTGCACCTTCCTAAAGTATTCCTTAAAGTCAGTATTCCTGTTGGATAGATAAAATAAATAGCCGGCCGATTTATTGGTCACGAGAATTCAAGTCGTGCTTGTGTGTTTTTTGAATGTTAGATACGGAGGCTGAACAGAACCACACACACAGCAAATATTTAACCTAGTCATTGGTGTGTTCAGAGGCAAATATGGGAAGGATGCCTAATCACTCCCATTGGTTTTTCCTTATTGTTAAATATAAGTTGTAAATTATAAATTATATGAGAAATTATATGAGGCTAGTGGATGATGATATGGGTCATGCCATATTTGCCAGGTGTTTTAATCTCTTGGCATCTCATTGACATAATTCATTTAAAGCAAATCAGATCGAAAGCAGAGATGGTAAATCATCTGCATTAAGATGTGTGCTTAGTCACAGTGCTGGTCAAGACCCAAGGCTTCACTCCTACAGTAAACATATAGCTCCTCCTTTTTTTCAACTACATCGTTGTGCTGTGTTCTCTCTCTGTATTGTTTCTAATCTATCTATAGTTGTCGACCATTGTCCTACTACTATAAATAAATGAATGGCGTAAAATTTATGATGTAAGTCAAAGCATGAAATTTCCAACATAGAAACGGATTGCTTTCTGTAATCCAGCACCAAACTGGCAAGGCACCTGGCACCTGCAGTTCAAGCACAGAGCAGAAAAAAACTATGACTGACCTTTGTACAATATTGTCAATGGGACTAGCCATTTGCAAACAATTTCTATTGATGCCTGTCTTCAAGGATTGTTAAGTTACATTATATTTTTATAATCAGAAATATGGTTGTGATGATCTGAGGACAATTGTTGGCATTATGTAACAACTAATTAAATTAATAAAATAAAACGTTACTGTGTGCTTAAATAAAATTATTTTTTCTGTTATAAACTCAAAAACACTTCCTTCTGGTGCTGAAGTGCTGTTATTGCAGCCAGTTAATACAATTAATGGGTGAGGATAAAAACAAAATGGTAAACCATAGGCAGGGGCACCGTAAAAGGGAGGAGGGGGGCAGTTAGGACGGTTCCAAGGGCCCTTGTAGGTCAGGGGCCCTAAAAAATATGGAATATAATATGATTGGTCTGGGTGAGGGGGCCAGTATGATATGCTTTCATGGGGCCCGAAATGTACACCCCTGACCATGAATATAATTTTTGGTGATTTTACCAGGGATCCTTTTCCACCAGAGATATTATGTTCCATGTTCGTAGAGCCAGTTTCAGTAGCCGAGGAGGCTCTTATCTTCGACTGCCACTTGATCCACAAATTATCCAACACTCATGGTCCCCCTGCAGATGGTGGGCCTACAGGAGGGTGGGCCTACAGGAGGGTGGGCCTACAGGAGGGTGGACCTATATGGCTCTTTCGAGCTTTTCCCGATTGGGCTCCATAGGTAGAGACCCAAACCACTAGGCACTTGTCTGTGACCTCCCCCCCAGGCCTACTGATCCAGTCAAGGTTACATAGTCGAAAGGAACCAGTTGAGGTGGTTCAGGCATCTATCTAGGATGCTTCCTGGATGCCTATGTGGGGAGGTGTTTCGGACATGTCCAACTGGGAGGAAACCCCAGTGCAGACCCAGGACACGCTAGAGAGATTATAACTCTAGACTGGCCTGGGAATCAAATCAAATCAAAAAACTTTATTTGTCCCCGAGGCCAAACGCCTTGGTACTCCCCCGGAGATGCTGGAGGAAGTGGCCTGGAAGAGAGAATCCCTGCTTAGACTGCTCCCCCCACAACCAGACCCCAGATAAGTGGCAGAAAATGGATGGATGGATGGATGGTATTTGCTATTCATTTTATTTTAACAAATGTACATGTGTATCTTAGTGTGGCATAGCCTGTAATGAATGACTGGTTGGGCTTTCTCACCTTGCAC
The DNA here is from genome assembly GCF_048594095.1 of Paramormyrops kingsleyae. NCBI lineage: Eukaryota > Metazoa > Chordata > Actinopteri > Osteoglossiformes > Mormyridae > Paramormyrops > Paramormyrops kingsleyae. The sequence goes on from NC_132801.1 coordinate 13,947,497, forward strand.
CTCCTGAGAGGAACATACTCTCTCCCCTCATCGGAGAGGAGCAACCTGCTATTTTGGAAGAGCACTATGGCTTCAGATTTGGATATATTGATTCATGTCCCAACAGATCTTTCCAACACTGCTTCCTGGTATGAAAGGTTGAGGAGTTCCTCAATGTGTTCCTTCCACTGGTCAACACTACTCCACACTGGCTGCAGCCTTCCTGGCCTGTCAGCTTTCTCAGGTGACCCTGGTACACATATTGCCCTGAAGGCCTCCTCCTTCAACTCGACAGCTTTCTTCACCAGAGCTGTCCACCAGCGGGTTCTAGGGTTACTGCCAAAACAGGCAGCAACTACCTTCTGGCCACAACTCTTTGCAGCTGCTGAAACAAATGACTCCTTGAACATGGTCCATTCAGATGCAATTGACATGCACAAAAATACACTCAAGAGTTTCCATCGCTGCAACTCACAATCCACCAGGAGAAACTCCAACTGCACAGCACTTGTGAGTATCCCCACTTCGACTTGTGGTCTTTCACCATGGGGAACTCTAGAGTAGGACAGACGCCACCCCAGATTAAGACATCTGGTTCCAGAGCCCACAATGAGAGTATAAGTTGTATAGCCAATGTCTTCATATATCCAGCACTAACTCTGGCCCCTTACCCCTCAAAGAAGTAATATTCCACATTGTCCACTGGTAAGATCTAATCCATCTGTATCCTTTCTGATCATGCCTGCCGCCCCAATGACACTTCACACTGAATCCACAAGATGGCGTCATGCAGTAATTTCAGCTGAGCTCAGCCAGGTTATGCAGGTGGCCTGGCCACCAGGCATTTGCTGGCAAACATCTCCCCCAATCCCTGGCTCCAGGAATAGGCCCCAGTACAGGGTAGAGCAGGGTACACCTTTTGGTATCTTTCATTGGGCATCTGTGCTAGATTGTAGCTTTGCCTCTCCCCACATATCTGTTCACCAATGGAGGCCCTACAAGCTTCAGGTGCACAAACAAAGGTAATGATCTTTCAAAGAGAATGGATATCATACGGAGTACAGTTAATCATAAGAAGCCATTTTAAGGATTATATAATTTAGATTTTATATCCTCTTGTTTCTCGCACATTCTTCTCTATGCAATTTGTCAATGCCCAGCTACAAGACGCTTGCGTAATTTATAGTCTAATAAAAAATAAATAAATAAACATGAGAATGTTGTTTAAACTGATAAGTTGATAACTTCAAATCCTCCCGGATACCTCATTTTTTATCTTTACCTTTCTATGTGAGTTACATTTATCTAACCTAACAAGCAAATAAGCCAGTTTGCGGGGGCTTAGTCCCTTGGGAAAAATAAGGGCAAAAGTAGGAATTTAAAAAAAACAAACGCTTAGATATTTATGAGCCTATCGTTGAATGGCCTGATAGTTCATTTGATGCCATTGTGTTTTGCACTTTAATTTGAAGCAACTTTTACTGACGCAGCTGGTCCTCTTAGTAGAAGCAGATTGTAATATCTTGTGCAGGAGAACCACAGCAGACCATTTCTTAGGATTCAAGTCAGAAACCCTCAGATTACAAGCCTGAGTCCTTTATCACTGCGGTACTTTCCACCATGGTGGAGTTACATGTTTGTTCTTTCTTGTATCCATTCTAGAAGTTTTTATCCTCTCGATGATTTTTGGAAGAGACCCCATAGTCTCTGGTGGAATGTGAACAGACCACTCATCTTTCACCCACATCAGACCAAACTGTTTTGTATTGCCTCCGTCAAAAGTGGTATTAATGATTGGCATAAGAATGGGGATATAGGGTTACCACTAAAGACCTCTCTCTGAAACTGATGCACAAAACAATTGATTTTGAGCTTTTATGTCATAAAGGCTTTGACGTTAATTACAGATGCTTCTGACGCATGATTCAGCCATCAATGACGCTCAATGAAGACTAGTTGCGGGCAAAAAATGTGTTTGATTTGTTGTAAAGTGCATAGTTACTATTGACATTGCCTATTGTATGTAGGTTGTGGCATTATGTTTAAGCTACATGGGACAGCAAACTTCATTTTATATTGTTAGGTGATATTTGCATATCTCTTCAATCAGGGGAGGTGCACTATTGTTAACTGTTGCAGCAGATAAGCACACAGTAACGTTATTTTAATAGATATATTTGGTTGATTTATTGTTTCAGTCAGTATTATGTTCATTGCTGAGTTAAAATTCTTTAAGAACAAGCACATAAACACTTATTATATGTCCACGTGTTCATATCTAGACAAAACTTGTTGTAAGATATAGCTAAGTGCTTGTTTTAAAATATAAAAATCACCAACGACTAATGACAAAATTACTTCATATAGTGTGACTCGTCCCTCTACTTGTAAAATGTCAGCAAGCAAAAATATTTTAAAATGTCATAAAAACCACAGAATGACCAAGTTTCAGCTGAAGCTTGGGATAGTGTCTATCATTTGTAAATAAAAATAATTACATTTGAAAAACCCAGATTAGGTTAAGGCCTTACAGTTCAGTCTTGTTTTTATGTTAAAACTTTTTAGCATTAGAAAACCTTCTCATTTCCTCAGGAATGTTTAAGCAGAGTATGTAACAGAAGTAACTGTTCCATGTATAGAATTTTTCCTCTACCATGTGCCACACAGTTAAAACTTCTTTATATTTGTTGGATATATTCATATTATTCGCACATGTTTCAGAAATATAAAACATTCTTTCCAGTTTTTATGGCAAAGACTCAAAAGGGCAATACTTACCCAAAGCATATTATATAATAACTACAGGACATAAAAACAGTATTTATGTGTTATGCTTACTCTGAGGTTGTGTTTGCCATTTACAATAGTTTTGAGAAACATCTCTCCCTCAAGGAAAAGCACCACAGATTTGTAATATTTTATTTCCAAAAACAGAACAAAAAAATTCTGAGATAGACTGCTTCATGTGTTTTGAAGAGCTTCATCCATTTGTGAATTGTTTTTGCACCTGTCTGTTAGCTAAAGGTTGGAGAAAATTTAGAGCCAAAGAATCACTCTCATGAGCCAGATCATTTTTCATCCTTATCTTTTTTTTTGGTGAAGACAGTTCGCAAAATAAACACCACAGGCTATAGTTTTATGGCCACATCTGTAGTTTTCCTGTAGCTATTCCCCAACAGTGAATGTTTTTTTCCAGAAAAAAATCTTTATCCCAAAGACCATCTAAAAAGAAAAAAAAAATTAGTGATCTTCGTTACCGTTGTTTGTTCAGCTTTCCTTGTTCAAATATTGAAGAATGCTTGTGTGAATAAACAAGAAGCTTGTCATAAACTATTTAAGTCAGTTACTCCATCAATTCATTTTCCATTACCCACTGATACTATATTGGGTAGTAGTGATCTTGAAGCCCACCTCAGAAAACACAGCCAAGAAAGTGGACACCCTGTATGAGATGCCAGTCCATTATATATAAGGCATTCAGTCACACACTAATCAAGACACTAGATCACATAAAGCACATGTTTTGTACCAAGGCTGAAGCTGGAATACAGGAAAAAAAACTGTGTGATCACTGGGAGAACATGCAAACTCTGCAAATTCTACTTAAATACACAGAACCAAGACAGAAATTTAACCCACAGACCTGGAGGTGTGAGGCCACATGGCCATATTTTCCAGTACATTTTTCCTGGAAATGATGGTTCAGTGATTTAAGTCAGGGAACATAATCCAAGTATATAGTTATTAGACCCCAAAAGCACTATGGAGATGCATGTTTGTAAGAACCGCAGTGTTCAGAATGGTGGCCCAGCCAGTACAGTAGTCCAAAAGTTCAGCACATTATAAAAATGCAGAAAAAAATACACGCACAAAACTCAAAAACATTGAGAAAAAGTATTTTTTCTTTCTTTCGATAAAAGTACCGCGCAGCATAGTGGTTCAGTGGGTAGTGCAGCTGCCTGGATTGGGGATTCAAATCCCACCTCTGTTCTGTTTGTGTGGAGTTTGTTATCCCTGTATTGTGCAAGTTTCTTGTGGATGCTCTGGTTTCTTCCCCACAGCCCAATAACATGCAATGGCTGGGTGCCCCCCAGCTGTATGCCCTATTTTTATTTTCATTATTATCTTGATATACTGGATACCTAAATTACAAATACTGCCCGCCCCGCATGTGCTCTGTATGCTGTCTCGCCATATTGTGTTGGTTATATTCTGAAGTCTTAAAACTAATTGACGTCGCTATTTTTCTTCCGCGTCTCAGACTTTAGTCCATTGCAATTGCTGACAAGATTTGGAGTTAACCGCGATAAACATTCATCTATACCACGCAAAAACGAAACTAAAAGGCAACGATGCTGATTAACCACTAGATGTCACCAAAAGGATAGTTTCCTACATTTACTGCAAGAGATCAACTAGAATCCAACACTTTAACATAAATTATCTTGAAGTTGTTTGTTAGGTATTAATTTAGCATCAGCCTACTCAACAAAAGAAATAGTGATACAAGAATACAGAAGAATACAGAAGAAAACCTACATAGACTGCGAACTTTTGTAAATTATACCATGACAGTTAAATTTTAGGTTCATTTTTCATAGTCGCAGGCAACAAAGGGACGCTCAAGGCAGGTAGACTAACATGAAAATGTATCAAATTTCATGATATTAGAAATATCCCAAGGAATTCGATGCAGATCAAAACAGCACAACAGACAGTCCGTCAGAAAGCCCAGCTTTTACTTTTGTCAAGGTATGCCCTCTTCTTCGGGCGGAGGGGGCGGGACCTAACGGAGGGGACGCGCCTCTCTGATTGGAGGAGATACCGGGCCGGTGGCCGCTCCTGGGGTTGAACTCGGAGTTTCATCACGGCGAAGTCGTGGTTGGTTGTTGCCACTTTGTCAAATTTAATAGTTTACGGAAAAAAACGGACCTGTGATTAACGGTGTGATATTTTTTGCGTCAGAAATGATGTGACTGAACTTCCATGGATTGTTTGCGAAGCGAGCTCGCCAGAAAGCCGACCGCAGCGATTAACGAACTTGTCTCGAGCGGACGGGACGGTCCTGAAAAGCACCTTGACGCGCCTGTCTACCTTGTTAGCTCGCCGGCTAATCGGCATTTTGAAATGTCCCAGCCGACAGGAAGGTGAGACTTTCAAACAACATCTCGGGGTAGAAAACCAACGTGGCTTAAGCTTTATCCAGTGTGGACTGTACTTGTGTTGTTTTTTTAGTCGTTAAATCCCTTGGCGTTACTCTTTGAGCTAGCTGGCCGTTTTGGTGTCCACAGTCGTACTAGGGATTGCCTATGTAGACTTTTCCTTACTGCAGAAGGATGGAAAGTGTCCAAAACAGTGACTGTGACTCATTTAGTTGTTTAACAAGGTCCATAATTTTGTTCTGGATAACTTTCTCCAGGTAAAGGCTGATCTCTTCATTGGTACGCTCAGCATCTGTCGGTCCAGAAAAGCACAGTATGTTTTGTGCACATTTAGTCGCTGGAGTATGATGGATTCATATAAAAGGGTTTACATTAGCTTTGGTTTTATGGACATAAATCTTGTGGGTCACGCGGCTTTTAATTTTCTTCCCACCTGTTTGTTTGTAGTTAATTATCTCACACGTCTTGTACAGGTGATTTATAAGTTACGATACATTTACTCGTGTGGTGATTGCGACTATGATGGAAAATGAATGACATCGCTAACCAAAAATGATTTCTAATGAATCAATGTTCATTACACAGTAAATATCTGATCGTGAGCTGCATTGCAGTGTGAAGGAAGACTGCCTTCCTACTTTTATGTCTGTTTTTTCTGAGAGACTACTGTAGTCTGCTTCATTGAAAGTTACATATGATTTATTAGCAAAATGTAGCTCGGTACTAAAATCAAAACGGCAACTCTTGGTCCGATGCGTTGTGAACCTTTTTTTATAAAAGTTTTTCTTTGGTTTTTCATTTACGAAGTCGTGCACAAAATATACCAGGAACAAATACTTCAAGTAACTAACCGAAAGAACGGGGTATTATGTCCTTTTCTAACCTGTTAAATAAATAAATAAATTATATATAAAATATATTACATGAGTTTGAGCTTACTTATAAACATGCACACAATGAACGACTATATGTTAGCACTCACTACGTAGGGCATCTTTATCATGTAAATATTACAGAAAGAGGGGTAGTATTTACTCAAGGAAAGGTGGAACACAGGACTACTGTTGCTGGAAAAATTACCGATCTGGTTTTATACACTCTTTGTTCTTTTATGGGTGTGTAAGCAGACGCTGACAAGTTATATAATGTGGTAGCAGGAGATTACAAAGTGCAGCTGAGTGCAGACGCCCCGGACAGCTCCTTTTAAGTGCATAGTTAGGTCAGGCTTGATGAGCCCCATGCATCTTTGAAAAACAGAAGTCAGAGTTGTCTTGGGGCTGACTGTTGTCTGTTTTCTACTGGCTGAATGCAGGAAACTCCCAGTGAGTGACCTCCCTATATCTCCCAAAGTACTCAGGCAGTTTGTAATAGTCTTGTTTTTGAATATGTGAACTCCTGTTTTGATAGATAGGCGTGGAGGATCTGGTTCCTCCAGACCCCTGTTGCCGTGAGAACTTGATGGAGACCTTCATTTGATCTTTGATCATCTCTCTACACTAATTTGCTGACAGAATGTTGGAAACTTCAGCAGGATATTATTCTCGAACACTTTGTTCATGTTCCCCACAGTGAACAATTGAGGCTGAGTGAACTGGTCACTGCAGCGGGCTTCCTGCAGGAAAGGAGAGTGCTCTGTGCGAATGCTGGGCATGATGCCAACTTCCTTTTACAGTGATGATTACTCCTTCGGTCAATTTCCAAACAGATTGGGCAAATAGGATGGAAGTTAGCTGTGAACATGATTTCTGGGTAGTTTTTTCCCCGTTATAGTTCATGGTATTTTTAGACATTGTTTAACCTTTCATTCCATATTACAGTGGTGGAAGACATTGCAATGACTGCTGTCTGGTTCACTGCTGGTCTCATTGCTGATGTTGGATTTATGGCATTGCATTGATGGCTCTTTTTGTTTCTTTTTCTTTAGGTTTTGCCATGGATATTAAACTGCCTTGAAGGTGAGCTGAAGCAACAGTCTGGAAAGAGAAAGAAACTGAGGCCAAATCAGCATCTTTACAGTGTTATCCACATAACAGGAGGACTGAGAGCTGGCATCCACTGCTGATGTGACAGGGTGATTTCAGGCTCCACCGTCACATCCATTACAAGCTCCTCGGCAGCTGTTCTGCGATCCATAGGCGTAGTTGCCAGGCCCCGCTTCTCTGGATTTAATGAGGGGCCTATGCAAGATGGCCTCTTGAGGTGACGAGAGGGGCATCACACAACTGTGATTAGTGACCTTCAGGGAACGGGAACCATGGGCAAGGAGCAGGAGCTCCTGCAGGCGGTCAAGAATGGAGACCTGCCCTCCGCCCAGAAGCTGGTGGCAAAGGTGAAGGCCAGTCGCAGCAGTGAGTCTTCATGCTTCTTATTTTCAAAAGGAAATGACTGTTAACTTATTGGGCTATTTTGTCGTGGAAGTTTATCTTACTCTATCACATATGATAACTTTAATAGCAAGGGAATAGATTAATGTCAAAACACTTAGTTAAAGACATGTGTCCAAGACAACTAAATGAAGGACTGGACTGTTTTTACCTCTTTATTATTCTGTTCGTGCTCTTGACCTAGTTAAAACTTAGAGTGACAGAAAGTATACTAATTCCATAGTCCTGAACTAAAATCAATCTTAACTACCAGAAAGTTAATTGAATGTTGGGCGTTTGGCAGTGATTAGATATGAGATGTGTTGATTTATCACAGTGCAGACAGGTGGTCTATGTGTGGAATGTCATGCCTGCCAACTTAAATCTCTTCTGTTTGTATCCTAGGTGTATCAATACTCTTAAATCCATGTGTGAATACTTTCATTTTGTTAATTAGGCTCCTCAAGGGAAACTATAATACTCTTCCTGACAACGTTTGTCACTCATCATTGTCATGTCAGAAGTTGAGTAATGAATGTTCAGTGGGCTGCACATAAATACTTTGACAAGAGCATCTGAAATGAATGATTATGAACGTACACATGAGCAACCTAGACTGTAAATGTGAAATATTTATTCAACTTTCTATTCTCGAAAATCAGCGCGAGATTTGTGATTGGAGCCAGCCAGCCAGCAGGCATGGGGTTCCTCTTCTCGGAAACTGAGGTTGTCCTCTATCCTTTAACCTCTGATGTGCTAGCCTCGGGGAGGGCTGGACTAGGAGGGGAGTGTCCCATTTACACCACCCAGTTCCCTGAAAGGGTCGGTGGCTCTGATTGTTGCGGACTACCCTTTGATCTGCTGGTGAGGGACAGGACCCTTTATGCTCTTTGCTCACTGGCTATTGGACGGCCCCCACACACATCTGCTCCACACCCACTAGTGCAATCATCATTCCCATTCTTAAGTATACAGGGATATGCAGGATTAGAGACCTTGGTGGGATCTACATGTGTGCGCAGGAAAAGCAATTCCTGCATTATTTATGTGCCAAGGATGTGAAATTTGATAATGGTGCAAATTTATTATTAAAATCTGTAATATTACTTGTAACAATTTGATACTGACAGATTCAACAGATAGTACTGTCTGGTGTTATCTAAAAGACAAATCTCAATTTAAACTTGTATAAACTCTGAAAAGTGGCCAGATTATCAATAAATAGATGGCTGAATCCTTATCTTTGTTCTAGAAGCTTTTTTGGTTTTTGTGCCTCTGCGCTCTTCTTTCATTCTGCACTCAGAAGTTGTTCTTTTCTCAGTGTGGAGTGTTAAAGGTTAGCCATGGTCATGTGGGGAGGGGGAAAATAATCTTACTTTATTGAAGTAAGTGTTTGTAAACTCAGGTTTGCCTTTGAGCAATCATTTCCAAGGCTCCCACTTTAGAAAGCACTTAAAGTGATCTGAGTTGAGAATAAAGGCTACAAACTGGAGTATTGGTGAAAGAGGGAGTCTGAGTTTATTTTGGCAGTTGTTTCTCCATACCTGAACCAATTCCCCCACTTATGTCTCCACCTTCTGAAGGGTGCTGGTATCGTAAATGGTTGTCAGTGGCATTTGGCGCATGGCATTAAAGCCTAGTGACGGAGCAAGCAGCACTGGGGTGGGTCTGCCACCCTCAGCTATGGCCTAGGCTGAACACCTGCTGTTTGCTATTCTCAGCCTTGTAGCTGTGCCAGCTGCCCCCCTCCATCCTAACCCCCCACTTGGCCAGATGAAGGCTGATTGACAACCCAGATGAGAGGGGAAAGCAGGGGATGCAAAGAGCTAGCTTGACAAGTAGTCCTACGTGAAGTTTGTGGAAGGGGGTATCAGGTCATGAGTGGTCCTTTAAAAAGTCATTGTTTAGGGTTGGTATCTGTAATGAACTGAGGTTAATGTAGGATGACCTGCAAAAAGCTCTGCTGGAGGCCTGCCATCATGCAGCCAAAATGGGTCTGCGAGTAAAAACTAAGCCCCATGAGAAAAGTGGCCATTCAGAGGCACTGAAACCTCATCAGCAGTTAGAACCTCCACTGCAAACTGTTCTGCCATGTGTGAATGATAACTGTTTGCTGAGAAAGCACATTTTAATCCAGGATATATCACATACACTCAGTGACCACTTCATTAGATATCCTAGGGTAGGGCCACTTTCTGTCTCCAGATCCAAGCTTTGCATTTGGAGATGCCTTTCTGCACACTACTGCTGTAGTGAGTTGTTATTTTTGGACATTTGACCTTCTGTGGACAATTCTGTGGAAACACTTTAGTGGGTGAACATACTAAGGGGGTGGCTGTTTCTAAGATGCTGGAACCACCACGTGTGGCAACAATGATCACACCACAGAAATCATTTGGATCACGTCTTAGCTGAGCTAATGTATACTAACATAGTTGAACACTTCTGAAGTGTTTAACCCTGTCTGCATACTTTGTGTATATTCAATTGTAATGGCATGGTTTACCATTTGAGTTAATGAGCAGGTGCACCTAATAAAGTGGCCAATGAGTGTACAGTATGTTTATTTAGCTTTAACAATGTAAGTTCACTTGTTCCCTCACTAAGACACTGTTGCATATATTTTGATTTAGTTTAACATATTAGGAGATGGAGCTAACCCACTGCTGTTTCAATAGTCTAGTCTTGCTGCTATCAGTGTGTAACTGTATGCTTAAGATGGTTACAAAGGTCATTTGGAAAAACAACACCTGGAGGGTCTCTGCAAATAATGACTGAGCCCAGTCTTTATATCTGTCATAATTCTATATACTAACCACATATTGTGTGCCCTGCGTCATGCAATGGGTCAGCTAATGGGCACTATTTTTAACTATCCCCTTTACATTGAACACATGAAAAATATATTTTCTTAAGTGGAACTCCAAGAATGCTCATGGATTCCTTTAAATATATAAGCATCTCATATATATTTTTTTCTCTCCGTTCTCTGTAAGGTACCTGCAGTCTGACTTTAACCACCCCTCCATCTTTGTAGAGTCCCATGTTCTGATGAGAATCAGTCTGTGGTTTCATTTCAGTGTTTTGTCACACACACACACACACACACACACACACACACACACACACACACACACACACACACACACACACACACACACACACACACTCTAGATCTGCCCTGACAGTAGGAAGCCTGGCTTCTCACTTAGCCCCTTGCTCGCCCTCTCTTGGTCTCTGGAGGTCAACTCTGTTTACACCCCATGATGGACCATTATATCTCATCCAGTGAATTGCCTGACTGCTCTTCCAGTATGTCTGACACACTCTTGGCATGCTTTGTCTCCCCAACCCTCATAATCTTATCATTTATTTTGTCTAAGTCCTTGTAGAAATGATCTGATAGGACACTTAGGATGCTGGATATTGAAATTAACATGCACACTGAATATAACAGTGATCTGGCTATATATTTTTTTCTGCGAAATCAATATTCGATTACAAAACGATTCCTTTCAAAAAATTGCAAATTTCAAATGGGAGTAGTATAATTGTGTTATTTATGCAAATAAACTTTCACATTTGGATACATCATGCCTTGTTTAATGTTGTCATGGCTGTGCCCTGAATCCCAGGTGAAACTCCAGTATTACATTTTAACAGGTGAGCATAAAGCTTAGCTAATTAGTGAGGTTCATTTTATGGCCTGTTTTTAAGTTTGATGCCTTGTGTTAAGTTGCTTTTGAGTTCTGTGCTATTGACCATATTGATGTTTACTATTGGTTTGGAAGGTTAAAGCAATTGAAGTCTGGCTGATGCAGGCCACCTGGGGTCCACTTAAATATTCACATATATGCCAAAAGCTGGCCTTTCTTGCAGCTGGTGCAGGAGTTGACCTCCAGATGCAGGAATCTGCAAAAAGGTTAAAGCTTGATAAAGCTTTTGGAATCCAGCATTACTCCCCTTTTGATAAAGTCCCCAGACATAAAATGCCACAAATCCCATTGTTTTTAAATGTACACAGTAGTTTCCACACCCTGAAATTGTTTGTTGTTCTGTGAGAACAATAGCCAAATCTCAAAGGTAACAAAATGTGGAAACAAGGGCTGAGAACTTGGCACCTGACCTCACAAAAATGGAATCTTTAGTTGAAACAGAACCTACTGAAACGAAACACTAAGTTTTCCTGACATTTTCTCTGTAGCCGCAGGCTCTCGTGTCTCGCTTATATTTCTCAGACTGAAAAAGGATCCTAGTAACTTTGCACCAGCTGTTGTCATACCAATGAGCTGGTCAGAGGTGGTGCTTGCTAAAGTTTGTAAATTAGTATCATTTTTAAAAAAGTATGCCATCAAGGACAGATCATATTAAAAAGACTAGGCCAGCAATTCCGGATGCTCACCTTTCTCATAGTTCAAAAACCAAACAAATGTGATTGATGTGGTGTTGAATTGTTTTTTTTGCATGTTTTTCCCCCTAAGATACCCAGGGGTGTCTAAGGAGGGGTTTGTGAACCACTACAAAGTGTGAAGAAACAGCCTTATTGCTTCCTCAAGTTAGTGAAAAGTTTTGTGAAAATTTGATTAGGACAAGCCCTTCCATGTGTTCTTCAATAAACATAGAAGTAAGACTTAAAAAAGCTGTTATTGAGTGCTTAACTGGTTAGTGTTGTTGATCAAGGCTAATTATTTTTAGAGCCCTGAGGGAATGAGGCCCGCAAGGCCTTAGACTGTGGACTGTTGCTCCCGAGCAAGTTTTCTTGCTTTGTGGTCAGGTCTCAGAGTGATGAGTACTCACTACACCTGATTTAGTTTCTGCTCTGGTGCTGTTCGTTTCCAGCACTTTTGAACGAGATCTGCCAAGCGGACCCACCCTGCTGCTTTGCATACCTCCAGGTGCTGTTCCGGTCAGTGCCGTTGGTTATGTAATTGCAGGTATGGAGTTTTTTATGTTTAACACCATTAAAAACGGCAAGTGTAGCAGTGTGTAATTTGGCACACCCCGCATGGTCATGGCACCGCTCGTCCCCTATCCCTGGGGTGCCGTGCCAATTTCATATGAGAGCGTCCAGCAGAGTGTGGCACCGATTCCTTTATTATTAAGCACTGATGTTTAGACAGCGCTTGGACAAAGAGCTCCCTATTAATGGCTCATTAGATGCCTGTTGTGTTCCTGCGAAAGGTGGATGGTGCTGGGCTCTGCCCGGCTTTGTGTTGCTGTCCTGGGCGGGGCAGCTGCGAGATGGCTGGGCCACTGACAGGCTCAATGGCTATGAGAGCCCTTGTAAGTGCCAGTGCAGTGACCAGCCCCCCCCACCGCCGCCATTTAATTATTCATTGGTTTAGTAAGGTCTTGTTTAAGCAGTGCAGCACCCCCTTGTGCAAACTTAGCCGACACTAACCTTTGGCAAGCCCTCCGCCCCCTACTCTCTTTGTCTCCCCATCTCTGCAGCTGGCACACCTAGGGTCAGCTTTGGGTTACAAGTTCACGGTTTTCCCAGTCTGTCCAGAAGCAGTTTTAATGCTGTAAACCAGAAATAGGCTTGACGACATTTAAAATGGTACCCTCCTCCTTTTATTCTCAACACTCTACCCCCCTGACGTGGCACCCCCAGGTTTCTTCTCTGATCTCTTTTAGTGTTTCTCTGTAAATGCTTCCCACCATCACTCCATCTTCTCGAGTGAGTGGGACACTGCTGCAGAACACATTAAGTACACCTAAGATCAGGCTCTGTTTATTCATGATAACGCATGCGGTCGCCAGATCAGAATGCTTCCCATTCCCAAACTCTTGTGGAGTACAGTGAGCAAGGAGAGTTTGAAGGCCCACTGTTCTTGTTTACATATTTAATGGTCAGTGAACATGTTTAATGGACTTCTCCTTTTTTAACCAGTTTTTTTTCTTCTCTGTGTGGGAAAAAAATTAACTTCAAGTACTGGCCCCTTGCTTAGCCACTCTCTAGAGCAGAACTGACATTACATGTAAAGGTGAAAGGTGAAATAATTTTATATTTATGCTTTTCTTGAATACTCATGTTGATGTTTTAGACACTGATGTAAAAATGTTGTTTAGTGACTTTCGGTAATTGAATAAGATGATTAATCTCCCCTAAAGTTTATTTTGTACTTTTTTCATAAAGAAAACTATTTTTATTTAGATTATTTTCAGTCATCTAAACTGGTATCCACTAAGCTGAATGGTGCATTTCACTTCAGTCTCATGTAGAAACTTCACAACTGAAACACTAGACGTCTCTGAGGATGTCCAAATATGCAAATTTATTTCTCAGAACAGTAATCATATGAATGGTTATACATTTAATTTTATTTCCATATTTCATTATATTTTCCATTTTATTTCAAGATGACTAATTTATCATAGGAGCTGAAGGAAGGGTTCTCCCTATTTAACCCCATTGAGCCACTCTGCTTTTCTGGGGAGCACAGTAGCGGGCAGATGCCAACAGTGTGGGGTCTTGGATACTTTCATTATGTGCTCCCCCCTCCACCCACACACGGCCACATGCCAGATGAAGAACGGTTAATCAGTGGCAGAATTATTCTCCACTGAAGAAATTGCCTGCGATTGAGTTAAAGTCTTTATCATTAAACCACTATGGAGCTTACAACGCGAGTTATTTATTTATATGTGTATTTAATTAAAGATCTGGCAAACTCTGGATTTACAATGACTATTGTTAAAAGTGCTATATAAATACAATTGAATTGAATTGATAATTAAATGTACAGGAGTCATTCCATATCAAATCACCCAGTTTGAGAAAAAATATCCCAGGTCACCCTCTCAGATTCCCCTGAAAAAATTCACAGGTGCTCCTTATATTCATGGAGAAACCCCAAACATTAGGTCTGTATCTCTAATTATTTTGAAACTTCAGTCTTTTGATATTTTAGTTTTATGCATTTTGCCTACTCAACGTTTTGGGTCAGCTTCCAAAATTCATAGCTCCTTCAAATGCCATGTACAGCTTTGAAGCTTTGTAAATAGGCCTAACTTTCTGTAGAATTCAAAAATTCTGAAACTGAACTATGTAATATTTGTGCTTTAGTTGAATTTGTACGGAAGCAAGAGGATGACAACTCATTGGAAGCTTAGCAACAACAAATTTTTGTCAGATCATCTTTAGATATATAAGTATGCATAGTAAAAATATGAAAATGGTGGTCAAATGAGGACATGAAAATGGGCAATTTTGAAAATCAAACACATTTAAAAAAATTGTGACACTCCTGTAAAAGTAATACATATGGTTACTGCATATGCATGGCCCAATATGTGAGGAAAGAAACTGAGGGCTTTATCTAGCATTCTGTATGAACGGGAAGCTCTTAAAAGTGGTGTTGTTTTGAATTTTCAGCCATGTTCAGTGCCATGTTCAGGAGGAGAAGTACATAGGATACAGCTGATTAAATTTTTAATTTCTATTGTTAGCCATATTTGCAAAGCTTCAACTCTGTACATACTAGGGATGTCCCGATCCGATATTGATATCGGAAATAGGTCCGATATCAGCCCAAAAAAATTATATTGGATTATATCGGACTGCGTTAAAAACCTCGGATATAAGCAGTCCGTTCCGCTCTAAACTCCGTTACAGCTATTCTATCCAGCAGCGTCCAGAGCCAGCGTGCAAAGCCCACGTGATCACAACACTGCTTGCTAGCGAAGTAGCAAAGAAAAAGACTGATGTCGGCCGTGTGGCAGTATTTTTCATTAAAGTCCGAAAAAGACAGTGTGGCTCAGTGCAACACTTGTCATGCACAAGTTTCCCGTGGTGGAACAGAACCGGGAAAGTTGAATACGTCCAACCTCATCGTGCATCATACATTCCACACACCGAAATGGCTAAAAGTATTCATGATTTGTGCTGATTATTGTATCGGATTTGTATCGGTATCGGTTAGTACTGAAGGCTGCAATATCGATATCGTATCAGAAGTTAAAACGTTGTATCGGGCCATCCCTAGTACATACCATATCAAGGGAGCTATGAATCACAGTCACAGAGTACTCAACTGGTACCTGAACTATCTCCCTCTGCCCAAAATACAGTCAACAAAATGTAGAAAATTAAATACATTTTTAAAAGTCTGTGTTTTCAAAACTATTACAGATGCAGACTTAATGTTTAAGATTTCTGCATGAGATCTGTGCACCTGTGATATTTTTTTCCAGGGAAATCTAAGAGGGTGACCTAGGACCCTATGGGTGATGTGATATATGAAATGACCCACGGGTTTTAAATTCAGTAGTTCTATCTTTTTATCGTGATGCCTGAATGTCATGGTTCTTTCACAGTTTACATTTGTTTACTAGTTTTTCACTTTTGTTTTATTTTCTTCACTCTGAAGTGAATGATTGTTTTTGCAGGTATTGGAAGAGGGAGAACTTTGCCCTAATGACATGTCATCAAAGTCGTACGTTACAAACAAATTTAGATATGCATAATCTCTCCTTGTGTTCAGTCACAATCTTGTGAGAGAGAGGCCTATTTCCACAGATGTTCAAATGTATTAAGACAGGTCTGTGTGTCCTAGGAAGTTTCCATCTTCAGTGGAGGGTTTGTTTACTATAGAGCTCATGTCTGAAACTTGGGCGGTGTGTGAAATTCTGCATCTAGTTCAGTCACTGGGGTGTGAGTTCAGAACCTGATGCATGAAATGCCTCAGTTACCAGTTAAACAGTCTGGTGGTATATCTTAGTACAAGGGTCACCTTTTTCTTAAAAAAATAAAAAATAAAATTAAAAAAATGCAAAAGACTGGCAGCGTTTCATAAGCAGCTTATGCTGGTCAGGTGTGAAACCAGACTCGTTCTGGAAGAATTTTCAAACTTTGTAAAATAAAATATTAACCTTTGTTTCTTTGGAGTGATAAGTTTGTAATTCTTACCTTGTTTATTGTGAAATTTGTTAGATGGTAAGGAACGTGGAACACATTTAAGTTAATCTTCAGGAAACTTGTGTGAGCAACATGACTTCAGGTTAGTCTTCATTCATATGGTCCTTTTTTCAGCGTTTAGATCTTTTTGTGAAATGTCAAACCAGAAGACAAGCATTCACGTTTTGGGAAAAGCTTGGGTGAAGCAGCATCACAAGTGGATTTCAGAAGTAGATTGTGTGCATGCCATAGATTTGCACAATTTGTTCTGCTTGGTAGAGCAGACAGTTCTGCTTGGGAGCACTTGGAAGTGATATTGTGAACTTGGTCATCTCTGTTCTTCTGTATAGGAGTATATTCTGACTGAGGCCGGTTCCCAGCAGGCCGTTCACGCTGCTATTAATGGGCTTCTTAAGATCTGCTTTTCTTTGTGTGTGTTTTTAATATTTATCTCAGCTGCTTGGCTTTTGCTGCTTCAGTTACTTTGGAAGTATTTTTATTATTTTATGACTATATACAAAACAAGGATTTTAGTAAGTTTTACGAGAGTCTAAGTCGTATTTCTATGGGAATTCCAGCTGGAAATAATTTAATTTCAAAGTCCGATAGACTTTACAGTCAGTGTGTTTTAAGATAAGGTTTGAATTCTCATGAATTCCGCACAGGCATACACTCACGCATGTACCACACAGACGTCACTCTGCCACATAAAGAGAGGTTCACTGCCTTCTCTTATTTAACTGCCTATACATTTTTGCTTCAGCTCTAACTGGCTTTGGCTTGATCATGTTTTCTGTCTTCATGGCTTTTTGTTCTTGAAATTTTGTGGGTATGCATTGAAAATACTCAAATTTTGAAACTGGGAATATGGAATGTTCTAGAAGAAATACCTTTCTCTGCACAGAATTATGAGTTATGAAAATCCTTATAGTTATTCTTATTAAAAGCTAATACATATTATTTAAGCATTTTGCTGCATGAATTACTTCATTATCAGCCTCTACTGGGTAAGCCAATGATAGATGGATGGATGGGCTGGATACATATTGTATTTATTTTTTAAACTTAGGTAATGATTTTGATTCCCAAAATATAAAGAATGACCAAGGAAAGCAAATTTTAGTGGGGGGAAAATTAGTTTTTATGTCTGATCCCATAGCTGTTTCTTGAAAAGAGGGAATTTTCCTGTCACGCTGATTTCTCCACAGAAAAAGCCTGGAATCCTATTTCTAGTGTAATGTAATTTTGCACAGCAGGGAGACCATTACAAAGCAAAGACTACCATGAGAAAAAAGTCTGTTGTTATTATAATTAAAAAAAAAAAAAAAAAAAAAACCTCAAAGCCCTCATGGTAGCTCCCTGGTTCGCAGGTTTGAACTTTTTAAGTTCAGATTCTCTTTCACAGGCCACCTTCCAGATCATTGTTATCCTGTCCTGCAGACTGCCTGAATGGCCATATACTGTCGCAAAGGTACTTTTGAGTTGCTCTGAGAGTGGGAGGGCCAGTGTGTCAAAAGTATTCCACCTGATCTTGCTGTGTTGTGTTGGCCTGCATGCCGTGTTCAGGGGGTGAACAAGTACACCAAAAGTTGATAAAGCAAGAAGAAGTAGAAGAATGGAAGAGATTGATTCTGTGCTCCGGGTCGGTGGGAGTGCGTGTGTCTCTTTCCGCCGTCTGTACTCTCGGCTGTCCCCTGGAGCCATGGCTCAGGCGGTAGCCCCACGGAGGGTGCTGCATCACGCTGAATGAGTGCTTCCTCCCCGATCCCACGCCTTGCCAGTCCAAGGCTGGGCCAGTGCTGGCAGACAAAAGGAGAAGGGCCAGATAAGGAGAGAGGCCTGATGCCATCCCCTCTCCTTTGTGCGGCTCAAAAAAAAAGACAGGGTTTCACTGTGTCTGACCCGGGGAATTGATTTCATGTTTGTGGGTGTCACTGGGGATTATTCTTAGGTGAGAGGAACTTGGTGTAGGATCAGTAGATTGTTGGTTGGCTGGTCCATGCATCCTTGTTTAACTCCACCCTCTTTAGTCACTGGGACACTGGGCCAGCAAAACACCTTACAAATGAATCAAAACATAAGGCAGCTGCCGGCACAAAAGACATCTTTCGATCACCTGACCGTGTTTTCATCAGCTGATTGTTGAGGACATCAGAGGTCAGCTTCGATGAGCCAGGATTAGGCCTGCATTCTCAGGACCTGGGTTTTCCCTGAAACTGCCAGTCAGCTCCCCTGCCTTCCTGCTGCCGGCCACACTGTTGAGGAGGGGGCTGTCTGCAGTGTTCCACTGTTAGCATAAACCAACCTCCCTCAGCCTCCAGCAGCTGGATCAACACCACAGCCGCCAGCTCTGCCCTTCCCGTAGTTTGTCTTCACATCAGCAGCCTAGTAGGCAGCAGATAGATTCCCACCAGTTTTCCAGATATGTTAGTGACTTTGGAGCTGGCTTCCGAAATGCCATTCCTTTTTGGCAGGGCCTCTGAAGTTCCTCAGCTGGCATATTATTCTGTTCTCATGGTCCAGAAGCTCCCTGGAAGCTCTTTTTAGGAAAGAGTGATTGTTGTGCTTTGATATGAATACTGTGAGCCCATGAAGAGTCTGCACTGTTTTCCTAGCTATTGTTCACTTTTTGCTTTAGCAGGCATTCATATTCACAGTGATGTACTGTTCTGCTACAGGATAGTACTGAAGTTAATATTGACCTTTTTACTTAAGTACCAGGCTACTGTGTCGCCTATCAAAATGGGTGCAGCAGAGCCAAATTGGCACCATTGATGCAGAACATACTGCAAAATGCAGAGGCTCTACTTGGAACGAGCACTAGTCTAGCTGCAGCGCATCTTTCACGCTGCCAAGAAGTGGTTAGTAACCTGAACCAACGTTCTGGCAAAGTTTGAGAAGAGAGTGAAACAAAAGACCCGAAGAGACGGGGGCCCTTCTGTGATGAGAAGGTCCGCTTCAGTAAGGCTGTTAGGGTGAAAGTGGGAGGGCTTGATGATGACTTTCCTGAAGCGCAGAGAGGCAGCTTTCACCTCATTGCACACTGAGCTGGGTTCCCAATTTCCCACAGAAGAGGATGTTTATAAAAGCAGGGGAGAGGCTGTATTCTAAGGTGAAGTGGTGTTAAGGCAGGACATGCATGACTGCAGGAGAGGATGGTCTTCACTTCATAGAAGCAGTGAGATGGCAAAGGGGTTGAGGAGGCAGACAGATGAAGGTGGATGGGGTTGTGAAGATGGGCCGTGTGGTGGCTGCGGAAAGCCCAGGCTGGACGGGCTTTCTGTGAAAGGAGTTTGCTGCACGTGAGCGCTGTGTGCGTGTGGTGGGAGTTTGGTCGGGGGGGTGGGGGGGTACAACGTCTTCACAAGGCTGCTATTGTGCTCCCTGGCATTTGCGACTGAGCCTAATTGCTGCGCTCGGCATTCGGCTCCAGCAGCGTCCCCGCGGAGATTTAGGCCGGTGGAAGCTGCAACGCGTGACGGCACAACAGCATGCGCACCCCTCATGTCTGATGACAGGGATGCTGAGTTTTAAGTCATTATTTAAAAAATACCTGATTAAATTGACAATTTTTACAATAGTAGTAATGTCTGAAAATAAGTTTGGTTTTGCCAGTCATTTAGCCAGGACTGGCGCATGGTTGGCATCTGTGGCTGGAAGCACCAGGCATGGTATTGTGCTTGATGAATGTAGCAGGCGGAGAAGGAAGTCACATTACGACCGCAGAGGTCAGTGGGTACAAATAATATTTGTGTGAGGAAATTAGCTTCTAGCTAAGGTTGTGTCTTGGGGGGGCGGGGGGTGCAGAAAGTGCCTTGTAATATTTGTCTGATTAACCGCAGAAAAAGCAGGTGAAGTGACCTGTGACCCATATAATTACTTGGGACTGAGACGGCCTGCATTAGCACACCCCCTGGTGTATTTTCCTGTCTGAGATGACATGTATCTCATATTGCCGCATTTGTCCCGTGCAAGATTAAATATCTAATTTCCCCCCTGGGGCCAGCTGTGACAGACTGGCGTGAGGAAACCGCAGGCTCACCAGGATTGGTGGGCCCCAGTGTTCATGCAGATTCCCCCCTGGGCAGGGCCCTAGACAGACCAGTGGACGAGCAAAGTGGGCCAATGAGCTTGAGGGCCAGATTGACCTTCCTGTCTCCCTCGCTACTTCCTGTAGTTTTCCCATTCAGATCACTCTTTCTTTACTCTTCCCCAATCAGCAGTGTTTTTTTTTTTAATCTATAATAGTCTTCTCACTAAACTCTGTCAGTCACTGCCGCGAGTGTCTCCCTGACAGTCAGTGAGTCTGTCTCTGTCATTTTTGGAGCCCCTGCACCTCACAGTTGGGTGACCTGGGTCTGCAGTATGTAAAGGATTTTCCTTCAGATGGCTGCGCTAATCCAAACTCTTTGCCAGGTTTCTGGGGTTAGCATCAAAACATCATCACTCTCTCATTAACTGACAGATCTGCATTGGTCTCATACAAAGGGGAAAAAATTCCTTTTAGTTTTGCTATTTCTTTGCCAGTTGTTCTCTCAAGGAGAAATGGAATATGGTTATGAAATTACTGCATGATCATTTCTGCTTTGGTTTGGCCCTGGTCACTTTGGGTTTTGTCTGCTGTCTACCGGCATACCGATCGCATCACAAATGGAGATGCCTAGCATTTCATTTGCTCTGTTTTGCTGGACTCCTGCTTTTATTATCTTTGCTTCAAGATGGATCATCTTCTAATTAGGAGCCACAGACCAAGAAAAATGTTTCCATCATAAGTCTGTTGCATTTAGTGTGTTTTGACTGTGGAGATTTAATAATCTATTATCAGTCCTGGAATTCTGGAAGGCTTACTTTGAAAGAAATGTGCCCTGGTCATGTGTATTTTAATTTAATCTTATTTTGAGTTTGTTAATAGGTTAATAGGAGTCGGTTTAAGGGGTAAGAAGATGTTTTTCTTCCGATTTTTAACGCCGCCAAAGTTCAGTAAACACCGTTGCTGACACAGGCACAGAT
This sequence comes from Paramormyrops kingsleyae, assembly GCF_048594095.1. NCBI lineage: Eukaryota > Metazoa > Chordata > Actinopteri > Osteoglossiformes > Mormyridae > Paramormyrops > Paramormyrops kingsleyae. The sequence continues at coordinate 13,968,910 of NC_132801.1, forward strand.
GACACGAGTTGTCGTGAAAGCGGTAAGGGGTGAGCTCCTCTGGGACTGTTACTCTAGTCAAGCAGCTGTCGGGTTGTGTCTGTAGGCGCCAGCATTAAGGTTGTTTCCCACTTTCTCCTTCTCTTTCTTGGAGCTACTTGTACGGATATGGGTTGTCATGGATGTGTCTGTCAGCTGTGGTTAATGCAGAACAGCATCTGTTTTTCTTTTTTTCTCTCTCTCTGAACACAGCTTTCTGTGGTCAGATGTTTTGGTACACTTAAGATGTTTTCATGTTTAGGATGCTGATCTTAATTTTAGACCATAGTCCCTTTAATTGAGTGCCGTGCTTTGAGAACTATTTTGCATTCGCTTATGCTTAATGATTTTAAATTGTGCAGGAGCTCCTAGTTTGTATTTCAAGGGGAGTTATTTTTGTTGCAGATGTTTGTTGCAGAGGTTTTAACCCCCCCCCCCCCCCCCCTCCATGGGATTGTTTTGACAGAGAAAAGTAAGTAGTAACAGTTACTGCAAATTCAGGCAGTTTTAGGTGTGTGATCTTAATATTAAACAGAGCAAGAACTGTGGCCATGGTTACATTAAATTACCTTATATAATGGTAATAATAATAATATAGTTTTAAATAGAAGGATTGGTCTAATTGTTATGATTCATTATATATGGTTTTGTACTTGGATCCAGATCTTTATGTAAGTATTAGAAAAATTGGATTGCTTTTTTAAGCCGTCTTCAGTCCCACTCTGGCTTTTTTGCTGAGGCAATATTAAAAACTTCATGTTGCTTTCATTAAACTGCTTACATTAAATTACACTAAGTCTGAATAGTGCAAGGTTATCCTAGGTTCCAATATATGCTGTATAACAGCAATAGAGCTTTTCCTCTTATTAGATGAGAACTATTTGTGATGCATCTTTTCTAATCACGAAGAATAGAGGGCCTTTATTAGTTGTGGATCAGAGTGTTCTTGTTTGAAAAGATATTAGATATAAAGCCTGTTGGAAAGACTGAGTTTGGAGCCGGAGAATGTAGATGCAGTCTGCAGTACACTGCTTTGCTGCATCAGGTATGATGTATGGACCTGTTGTCTTTAGTTATCTCCTGTTCAATACCGAGGTTGCTTGTTCTATATTATGTTCAAGGATTTCCGCTTTGATTTGAATCAGTTTTCTTATACCAAATATATATTATCTATGAGGAGTTTCTTTTGCCATATACATCTTCGCACAGTGCTTATATATCAGATTCCAACTACAAGTTTGCCTTTTCTCATGATAAATGTGACATTATCTGTGTTTTATTAGCAGGTGCTGATAGATTTTTGCAACCTTAATATCAACTAGGCAATGTGTAGGTTGTACCCTAGTTTGGAATAAGCAATATTTAAAAAAAAAAAAAGAAAGGAATAAGCATGTTCTCCTATAGGGGTGTGTGTGGTGGTTCAGGGTGTACCCTATATCATGCTCTGTACTTGCTGAGACAGGCACTGTCTGTAGAAATGTGGCTAAGAACAGCAGCTTATTAGTATTCTTGTGCAGTTAGTAGTAACTGCATTCACATCTGTGTGTTTTCTGGTTTTTATCATAACCGCCACTTAATAACACTTGGCATGTTTCTCATTTGTGATCAAAGAATTATAATTATAAGCACATTTAAATTAAGACAGAATTAAATAAATGTGCCAGCTGCTCTCATGACAAATGTATTTGCAGTGGACAGGCCTACAGACTAACTTTTTGCATTGGTTGCACTGGTGCGCATTATGGTGCTCCACCTCAAAATGTACCCAAATGGGTGCACAAAGTGCACCCATTTTTATCACAGCGACTTTGGCCCACAATAATACATTTTAAGGGTTACCTTTTTGTTATTTCCTGTACACACTGGTAGTTATGGAAATGATTGTAAACAGGAATTAAGGTGCGGGTAAATGTCTTTATTTGAGATATACATTTATAAACCTTGTTATTACTTTATTGGTTATGCTTCCTAGCATGTGTTTATGTATCTTAGACTAATGAAGATCCTTTATCTGCACTCTTACTTTCTTCTGGATGAATATGCTTGTGTAAAACAGCCCTCCGGGCATTCACTGGCATTCAGAAACCAACATTCATGCATGTCTTGAATTAAAAACAGAATTATGTAGCCTTCCAGACCTTGTCTTTTTTTACTGTAAGTCTTTCAACAGCCAATAAACAGGAATGCAGACATTCCACTGACAGCTTAAATTGTAGGTAATGGGGGTGTTGTTATTATCCTGAGAGATTAATCTGATCATTGTGTACTGCATCTGAATTTTGAATCTTAAGTTTATACCTCTTTATATAGACTTTGCATGGTTGTTGGGAAAAAGTGTTGAAATTGTTAGGGACACACACACACACACACACACACACACATATGCTCCCTGTGTTACGATGGTCCATGTTGCGATATTTCGATTTTTCAATGGGTAAATGTTTTTCACTCTTAGTATGTAATTCAATTAATTGCATAAGATATTCAACACTTTTTTTTTTTTTAAATAAGACTTTGTCTTTGACTTAATGATTTTGCCCAACTGTAGGCTAATGTTCTAAGTCTTCTAAGCATGTTTAAGGTAGGCTGGGCTAGGCTGTGATGTTTGTTAGGTAAGATGTACTGTATTAAAATGCATATTCGCCTTACGATACGTTTGTCGGAACGTAACCCCATCGTGACCCAGGGAGAGGCCATATAATGATTCTGTAATGATACTGGTGTAATGTAATGAGACTTACACATCCCAGTTTATTTCCACTTCGATACAACTGGATGGATGATGAAACCATTCATTTTTTAAAATTTAATCAACTTCCAGCCAAGTGGCAAAATTGACTTTTGTTAAGTTGCTGCTTTTTTAAGGCTGTTACGCAGATTTTATCATAACTGCCTGCTGCAGGTGAAAAATGTGCTTGTTTTCTCATACAATTCACAGATGACTTTGGAAAGATTTTTTATAGTCAAAAGTAATGTCTTTAGGCAATTTTTTTTGTATGTGGTTCTTGTTCTAGGGGGTGGGGATGGTGAACAGTGAAGGGCTTGTAAATTAATAGCAAAATTTTAGAAGGGTGGAAACTAAGTATGTAATATGAACTGAGACCTTTTGAAGTTGGAAGCGTTTCCTATTTATGTTAACTACTGCTTTAACTGCTACCTTTGATTGTTTGACTGCTGTTTGGCCTATTCGTTTGCATCCTTTTTGTGCTGGGGGGGGGGGGGGGGGTGTTAAATGTGCCCTGGCTTTTGGTTGAAAGTGACCTGTGAAGCTGGGCTGTCAGTATGTGTTCCTTTCTGTCCAGGGGAAATGCAGTACAAATGGAAACGGTCACTGCTCACGTCAAACAGACCAAAATGATTTTGTCTGAATGCAGTGAAGTGTGCAAGGATAGAGTTTCTGCATCTGCAGAGACATGGCTCGTATGTGCTGTGCCATGCCGGAGTCACCCCTCATGCTCACTGTGTGCTTTCACTGAAGTCTGTGAAGCTTCAGAATTAAGGAATGTGCTTGTGTGGCATTGAAAATGGATGGTTTAACCCCTGCACCTTGAAATCACAGGTACTCATGTTAGCGGTTTTGATATCAGGAGAGTGAAGGTAGCGTCTTGAGACGAGTGCTCGTAGAACAGAGGACCCGCGTTGGTGAGGAGAAAGAGCCGCTTGTTGACGGAAGGGGGGTGGGAGTGGGAAGGGGATGGGGGACAGGGGCAGTAGGCGAGCTATGCCGGGAATGTTGGCTCATGTTGTAACTTGAACTCTTGAAAGGCCCACAACAACCATTTCATCACTACTGATTCTTGCCCCGTTGTAATTTGTAAAGTTTCAGCCTTGTCTGGCCTGGCGCCCAACTCCTCCGTGCCGCGGCATGTGAAGGAAGTAAGTACCTTTTGTGTGGTAGCTCTGTCGAAGTACAGCGGGATCTCCGTTTGGGGGGAGGGTCATGGGCAGGAGGGACATTAGAGGGACACTGGGACGTGATTATGCAATTCTTCCCAGAATTATGTCTATGTGATCACATCCTTCAGTCACATCAAAGTTGTGTTGGCTTGGTCCCATCCTTCTGAGTTATATCATGTGAACCGTCTCCATCTCTTGGAGTCAGGTTGGCGTGATCCTGTCTATCGGAGTCGCATCAGCATGATTCCCTCCCCGTCCCTTGGAGTCGCATCGGCATGATTCCCTCCCCGTCCCTCGGAGTCGCGTCGGCATGATTCCCTCCCCGTCCCTCTGAGTCGCGCTGGCATCGTCTCGTCTCTCGGAATCGCGTCGCCGTGGTCCCGTCCCCATCCCTCGAAGTCGCGTCAATGTGGTCAGCATAGTCCCGTCCCTCAGAGTCACGTCGCCGTGGTCCCATCCCTTGGAGTCGCGTCGACGTGGTCAGCATAATCTTGTCCCTCAGAGTCGCCTCAGCATGATCCCGTCCTCATTCAGTCTGAAAGTCATCCATTCAGCCATCCATTTAGCCTGAAAGGTCACTGAGGACGCTGTTAGCATTTTAGTCTCCTTTCCTCCTTAAAATTTAGAGATGATAAAATGGCTCAATGTTGTGGAGAAGTGCCACCAGCATGAATGGGCTTCCGATTTGGCCAGATGCCAAAATGGAACTATATGCTATAAGCTAAGTATGAAACAAAACACAGATGCGTGGCAGACCTGCTCTTCTGGGTTGTTCTGTTAGGCTTGGCTCTACTCCATGTGTCTCATGTCCCTGAGATTGCTAATTGGTACACTATTTTTTTTTCTTTACCCCCCCCCCCCCCCACGCAAGTTATGAATATAAGAACCCAGTGTATCAAAGAATGACACATGCAGAAAATATTTTAGCTGGAAAATGGCTGTTTTACCATTGGTACTGAATGTTTCCTTGTTATGATACTCATTTGATTTTTACTATTGCCTTATTTTTTAACAGTACTTTTTATATGTTATCAGAAAATAAAGTGCTTAATTGTCAATAAACTGTACTTCACTTCTCATTGCAACTGAAATCTGACTCAAAACAATTACTTTTAACATACTGGAAAAGGGCAAAGTAAAGATGAGAAATACTGGCCATACCCAGGTCCTCTGGTGGTAAAAACATGCATACAAAATAGGTAAGCAGTAAAAGGGGAAAAAAGCCACAGCTGTCAAGAATTACAGGTTCCTGTAATCGTCACTTTTGTCTGTAATCCTCCTGACAGCAACACCTGTCTGGTCCTAAGCTCCTGTCACTGTAGCGTACGGTTCTAACTCTAAGACAGAAGATACCAGAAAGATGCTGCTTTGCCACTGCCTATGTTGCAGCAACATATGAGTGCCAATAAAGTTTTAATATCCTGATTTGCACCAAAACCAAAAGACTGAATCACTCACATGGTTTCACTCACAGTGCTGCTGTATTTATTTATTTTCAGCTGTCCTCGCTTTATTTATTTGTTTATTTATTTTGCTTGCTTTCAGTTCCATTACAGTTTGAATGTGGTTTGTTCTCCATGGTCTCTGGTTTTTCCAGAATGTCAGAATTAAAAACTTGGGGCCAGTGATAATCTGTAGAATGCTGTTATGCCTGCTTGTTATACCTACACTTGTTTTCCTAATGGTTGAATACGGTGCATGTAGTTTTTGTTTGTAATGCACTGAAAATTGGTTGCCTTGACAACCTTTTTACGGGAGAAACAGTCTGAAACAGAAGTGACAAATAGTTCATCAGACACCAGAAAGAGCTTTATGCCAGTGTCTGGGTTGATGAACAAACTAATTTGAGAATGATAAAATACACCCCCCCATCTCAGCAGAATATGGTAGGTGGGTAGAGGGGATTGTAAAAAGAACAGCATTGTTGCAGCATTTGATAGCTGTGCCTTTGGCCCGCTTGGATGTCTATTATTGTGTGCGTTGGAAGGTATTTTACTAGTTGACAGATTTTTTTGTGTGCTTCTTGCCATGTGTGTGCCTGTATGTATATATACATCTGTGTCTGAAGAATAGGCCATGTGCATGAGGTGTCATCTGGATGTGGAATGACGACTGGGCAAAGTGACCTGGATGAGGTGGATGTGGTGATGGCATGGTGGAGACATGGGACAGGTGGCTCTGTGCCTGCAGGCCGGCGAGTTGTTGTGTACTGGGAAAAGATGATGTGCACACTCTGATGTGGGAGAGAGCTAGGTGGTTTGACACAGATATTCAGGCTTAGAATGGCATCCTGTGCTTAGTTTTATCTGTTCGAATTTTGTTCAGAAGTGAGACGCTGACCATGTCACAGCTGCGAACAGCTGCAGAATGGAGCTTTCAGGGGTCTCCTTTGTCTCACTTCCTGAAATCAATTAGGGTGCAGATCAGATGTGAAACATGAGGAACATCGAGCAAATGTAGAGTAGCAGATTATTCATGCGCAAGTCTAATTACTAATACAGAAGGCAGCTTACTGCTCTGTCTTAATTATGTCTATGTGATCGCATCCTTCAGTCACATCAAAGTTGCGTTGGCTTGGTCCCGTCCTTCTGAGTTATATCATGTGAACGGCATGATTCCCTCCCCGTCCCTCGGAGTCGCGTCGGCATGATTCCCTCCCCGTCCCTCGGAGTTGCGTCGTCTCGTCTCCTGCTTTGTATGAGAGAAAGTGCTTAATGTTTTTCTGCTGCATTGGATTTCTAGTCATTGTACTTGAGTCAGCAGATGAAATTTTGTTTCTAGTCTTTATTTGGACTCTGTGGTTTTATTGCATTTGATTACTTCAGAAGAAATAAGCACAACGTGTATAAGTTTGGAATCTGGTTGATAAATTTATTCTTGGTATAATTGGTTGCTCCAGAATATTTTGATATACATGTAATAAATAACTTGAAATGCTTTAAAAGAATGAGGTTGTTCCTGCTTGCCAGCCTGAACACACTCTTGGTCATCAGTCGTTGTATTATGTCCGAAGCTCAGGCATGACACTGTCAGCTCACTTTGAGTACTCATTAGTCTTTTTTGACTTAAACAACACATGACTTAGTCTCTCTTTAATAGTTGTAGTTATTGCTAGTGGACTTTTTCATAAAGGTGGAAATGTCAGTTCCACTTCGCACTGTGGTTGTTTTTACAGGCCAGGCATCTTCACTGAAGCCGCTGGCGATCGATTGCTTTCTTTGTGGTGTTTGAACCTGCAACTCTTTGGTGCTCATCCAGCAGCCCTCTGCTGCCTGTTGATGAAATGCCCTCGGCTCTGCATGCCATCTGAATCCCCTTTAGCCCTCCTCTTTTGCCAAACTGGCTGCCATCCAGGTTATCTCCTCTGGGAATCAATTGACCTTAATTGCATGGCTGCCCTGTTGTCTACAGTATGTGTTAGAGCAGTAGAATTTGTTTTGTCTTTATAAGCGAATAAACATTTATCCAGCAGCACAAATTTGTCAATGACACCTGCATTTCATGAATAATGTGAATCTGGAGAAAATGGCTCCCTTTGAAAATTGTATTGCAGTTCCAGTGATTATTTTTGAAGATGTGGTCTGAGATCATTCTGCAGTGATCTACTTCATAGTGCCAATTAGCTGGAGATCATTTTAATTGTGATTTACATTATTTATGCATTAGCAAATTTCTTTGCTACCAATATACTGACTTTAAGTTAAGGCTTCAATTTTTCCTTTGCTTATACAGTGGTACCTCGGTTCTCGAACTTAATCTGTTCCAGACTCCGGATCGAATCCTAAAAAGTTCGAGTTCTGATCAAATTTTTCCCATAAGAAATAATGGAAAACCAATTAATTGGTTCCCGGTCCCCCAAAATTACACCTAAATATGTTTTCCGCTCCTTCCGTGTGCCACGCCGCCTCGTTAACCTCGTGTGGGATCCCCATGTGATCAGCTGTTTCTGGTTGTTGTCATTAGTCCTCTGTATTAAGTCCGCGTTTCAGTTTGTTTCCCCAGTCTGGTTATTGGCTGCGTTCGACTTGCTTACAGCGCTGGCTTAAAGCAACGCATTCTGATCCTGAGGCAATGCATTACGGTTAGATGCATTGCGACCTCTCACCCGGCTGCACAAACTGGAACCGCCTCCGTGACGACACACCTTTGTCCTTATTGGCTGAAGAGTTTAGTTACATGCATGACGTTTGTATCCCAGGCAGTTCCGATGCGTAATCTGCTATTTCTCCCGAATATCACGTAAAGCAGTGAGAACTGGTTTTCAGTTAATTTACCTGGTAAAATAAAGTTTAATTAAATGACATAAATGCTCTGATAGTACACGTAAGTTAGTGGTTTATTTATTGTTAGTTGCTGTAATGTTGCGCTGCTTTATTTGGTTAATCGTTGGTTGAGTTCAAGGTCAAACTGGTTTGTTCGACTTTCAAGAAATTCGAGTTCTAGTGAGTTCGAGAACCGAGGTACCACTGTACTCAAGTCTGTTTTTAGTGTAATATTTAATATTAAAGGAAAGATGCATTAGTTGTAATATTTAGTCATTTTGTGTGGTTCTGTGTTCCGCATTACCTGATGAAATGTAATATAATTTTTTTTCTTATTTTAGTTTTTAATATTAGTAATTAGTAGTTTTTTTATTACATTAGGTCTTTGGCTGGATAAGAGTTTTATGCTTTACACCAGAAACAACTTATATGTACAGAACTCCAACAGGATGATTGATAGGAATTCCTAATATAGCTTTTGTGATTCAAAACTCAGCTGTAGTCTAGTCTTGTACATGTGAGACATGGCAGAGCAGAGATAAAGCTTGTTTGCTAGACACGTTAGTGGTAAATAGATTGTTCTTATGTCTTTTTTTCATGCTGTGAGTGGCCATGCAGTCTGTTCTGTGATGCCCCCCTCAGCCTCTGTGACCTTTGACATTTTAACCTTATAACCTTTCCCACTTTAACAAAGACAGGGCAGAGCAATCAGAATGCAGTCTGAAAGCTGGCCTACTTTTTGATATGTTATCCTTTGCCTTAAAAGTGTCACTATGTGTTCTTTGCTTGTCTTTGGTTGCAAAGATAATGCAGACCTTCCAAATGACTGAATGTTACCAAAGTGCCCACGTAGGGCAGATCTGTCAGCACCAAGTCGGCCACTCAGAGGTCACCTTATCAGAATCGCTGCCGGCACTCAAGTGTAAACGTTTATTGGCCTCCACTGTGAGGGCTTCGAGGTGCTTTACTGTGCTAATGTGGTAATGTCTGCAGATGTATAGTGCTGTACTATAAAAGGGCTTCAGGGAGACACATTCTAAATAAGCCCAGGCACCTGCTTGGCCAGTTTGGAGAGCACTTTGGGGCTGATGATAATGTCAGTGAGCTGTCCCTGGAGCAGAGCTCATACAAAGCTCTGGTGATACGTTTGATTTTGTAGTAAGCCTGACACAAGCTATTATTCGCAGCATGGGGCCAAGGGCATCATTCTCTTCGGGATTGTAGGGCTGTGTCTAAGATCGCTGGATGTAAGTGGGTGGCTTTAGTAAAATGTATCAAATGGCATATCTGCAGGTACCTATACACTAGCTTTCCCCCATGGGCCAAGCTGTTCAGGTTTAAAGGGCTCCAGCGATCAGGAAGCTTTAGGGCAGTAGGTGGTGTGGTGGTTAAGGGGTTAAGGTTTGTCAAAGTCGTTAGGGGATCCTCAACTTAGTGGTCCTGAGCGTGCTAACGAAAGCATCAGGCTGTGTAAATCCGAACAGGCTGGGAAAATATGACCTGAGACACCCAAATCAAATGTCCAGTTGCAGTGTGTAAGTGATTAAAAATGCCTGCTAAGCAAATAATATAAATGAGTGAATAATGACAAGAAAGCTGATGCAGGATATGCTGTGAACTGCTCTTTTAACACTGATGATGGGCCATGTGGGGGGGGGAGGGGGGGTATTCAGAGAGATTATTCAGCTGCTATGCCACACAGCTGATATTTCATTTTAAGAGCCATGGTAGGGTGTAAACATGCCCCCTAAATGCACTGTGTCAGGGGTGAGTCGGAGGAGCCATGTCTGAGTGCTTGTCACCTGACATGCTTGGAGTCTTTAGCAAGCTGTGGTTTCAGGGCTTCACTGGGGACTCCCAGTGACAACATTGTCTTTAAAGCCGCGAGGGTCTGATGGATCGCAGGCATAATTGCGAAAGTTCACAGGGCAAAAGCAGCCTCCTTTAAATGTCCACCCTCCCCTCCTCTCGGTTCCCGAGTCAACCCTTTAATGTCCTCTGACCTTACTGCTGAGGTTGACCTAGGGTCTGGAGGTTAATGAACTGCCCTGTGGGATGGAGCGAGAAAGGGAGAGATTTATGATGCTGGGGTGGGGGGTGCCAGGCTCCTACCGTCTTACAGGTTAGTGTGGTGTTATTACAGTTTGGGTTTTCTTGTGGGAAAACCAAACTTTCAGCTACCCTTACTCTGTCTTTGTCTACCATGGACACAGAAAGGGCAGTTTAGAAAACTTGACATTGTTGTGTTTATTTTATGAATCATCGTTTGCTGTTTGAGACCTTAAGAGTTTACATTTGCTTCCTTTTCAGGTATGTGGTTACGGAAGGTTGGGTGTTGTAAAACACAATGGATTTTCCCTAGTGACTTTGTGATTGTTTACAAACGTACATTCAGACCCCTTTTACGGGTTTCACCCCAGTGCACAAAGCTAAATGAAAATGAAATTGGTGTATTCACCTCCAGTTTGCGATAATGCATCTGATATTTGTTAGATGCTTTGTGAACAGATCTCTGCATGAAAAGTGTTTAATTACTCTGAGATGTCTCTGTTCTGTGACTGTGTGGAACACAGGACCTGGTATTCATGTTAGGGTGAATGGTCCCAAAGGAGTGATTTGTCTGTAACTAGCTCAATTGGGGCTGGAACGCTAAAGTGACAAGACAGCTGAAGCCCCATTTACTCCATGAATATGAGAGTGCAGTTATTCAAGGGCATCATTCAGTTTGGTGCGCTCTGCATATTCGCCCAATTTCCAGAGCTGACTATAAGAGTCATCCGGGGTCATAATTAGCTTTTATATTTCAAAATGAATGTGTAGCTTGTTTTGACACCTTGTAGATGTCAGCATATCTTTGGCTTGTGGGGCCAAGACTTGTAGTTACAAGGAATATTGAAATATTAATGATGTGCTGCATTGGTTTAACCGTTTTTGACCACTTTGTGTTTGCAAAGTATACAAACCTGGGTAAAATTCCAAGGTGTACTGACAGTGTTTCTTTGAAGAACCTGAGGGCATTCTTAAGATATCTATGACACAAAAGATTGCAGAAGGACACAGACGCAGAACAGAGGCAGCATCCTTATTATGAAAGCAGAAGGTAATCTGTTGCAGAAGTGGGCAGACTGGCATAAAAAGGGATGTATAGAATAACGTTTCTCTTTTTATATCTTTGCAGAATTGTTGGGCTCCACAAAGAGGCTGAATGTTAACTACCAGGACTCAGATGGGTGAGTAACACCTTGACTTTGAAGGTCTTTTGACTTCTGTATGCTTCTGAGTTTTCTGACCCGCTGTTGATGATAATGCTGTGATTGTTACAACCCTCTGGTCTAGGTCAGGGGTGAACGGGTTGCATAAGTGAGATGAGCATGACTGTTGTCCTCAGTCTCCTATTGGTTGCACCACGACCCAAACAACATGCTCAGAGACTCAAATAGACCACATACAGAAAGTTTACTTGCAGTATAAAAAAGACAAGTTTTTCCAGTGAAGACCGCAATATACCGAACCACTATGGAAGGGAAGCTGGACGGTGCCAAAAGGAAAGAACAAAACGGAAAAATAGGTCTTCACCTGACTGTGTGCTTGCTCCATTTCAGACTCATTCACTGTCCCCATCCTTCTTTATTTGCATCAAGGCTATTCCCACTTCGATAACACTTTTTAACGGTTTTTACAGTCACACTTGTGACTGTTCCAGCACAAAAGTGATGTGCATTTAAAATAAATGTTCCTCTCAGGCAAAGTCAATTAACTATATCCCCCCCACCCCTGCAGAAATAAAACATTATTTGTTGAAATGATTTAATGTCTGTTGGTACTTAATACAACAGCCCCTCTGTTGGATAGCGGGGGGGTGGGGGGCGGTTATTGTTTGAGGATGTGGACCAGCCTCGTTAAGGAGGCCGTGGGCTATGTGTGTGATGTGATGCGTAGAGAGAGAGGGAGAGAGGGAATCGAAGCGGGATTAACACAGGCAAAGTGAATGACTTAACACAGCCCCAAGCATCACACAGCTATGTCCCATGCAGCACCCACAGCTCTTAATGAGGCCAAACTTCGGAGTTCTTCCAAACATACTCCCTAAAGGTTGCTTCCTACAGCTTGGAAAATGACCTCAGAATCTTCCCCTCGTTAATGAATTCAATTCATGTCATTATTTTACTGTTATCTTTTCATCTTTTGAAATGCAGTATGAAGAGGCTTGCCGGATGAGACATGAATGTTAAGGTTAGCTCAGGTTAATTGTCATCCTCTTAAGTAGAAATTTGATCCAACGTGACAGATTGTGTGCCTCTTACGTGAGAGAGCTGTATTTTCTGTACTTTGCTTCCTGGAAAGAAATGCACCGATGATTTCACTTGTAACTTAGCTTTAAATAGAATGATTTGGGGATTGCCATTAATGCAGCCTGTGAATTGTTACTGTTTTTATGATCTTAAGTTCAATTCTGCTGCATAGAAGGCAAATTGGCAATGTTCTGTATAATGAGGAAACTGAATGCAAAAGATTTCTTCAAAATGTCTTTGCCACTGTGAATGTGACAAGCATGAAGTTGTTTTGTGGTGGAATTCCCCTTTAAGAGATACAATGCACTCATTGTACATGTGCTAGTATCTCTCTCAGTCCTCAGAATCACTGGGTTCCCTGTAGCCCCTTCAGATATTTTTTCACACCCCTCTCTCAGTCCTCAGAATCACTGGGTTCCCTGTAGCCCCTTCAGATGCTTTTCACTCCCTTCTCAGGCCTCAGAATCACTGGGTTCCCTGTAGCCCCTTCAGATGCTTTTCATTCCCCTCTCTGTCCTCAGAATCACTGGGTTCCCTGTAGCCCCTTCAGATGCTTTTCATTCCCCTCTCTGTCCTCAGAATCACTGGGTTCCCTGTAGCCCCTTCAGATGCTTTTCACTCCCCTCTCTGTCCTCAGAATCACTGGGTTCCCTGTAGCCCCTTCAGATGCTTTTCACTCCCCTCTCTGTCCTCAGAATCACTGGGTTCCCTGTAGCCCCTTCAGATGCTTTTCACTCCCCTCTCTGTCCTCAGAATCACTGGGTTCCCTGTAGCCCCTTCAGATGCTTTTCATTCCCCTCTCTGTCCTCAGAATCACTGGGTTCCCTGTAGCCCCTTCAGATGCTTTTCATTCCCCTCTCTGTCCTCAGAATCACTGGGTTCCCTGTAGCCCCTTCAGATGCTTTTCATTCCCCTCTCTGTCCTCAGAATCACTGGGTTCCCTGTAGCCCCTTCAGATGCTTTTCACTCCCCTCTCTGTCCTCAGAATCACTGGGTTCCCTGTAGCCCCTTCAGATGCTTTTCATTCCCCTCTCTGTCCTCAGAATCACTGGGTTCCCTATAGCTCCTTCGGATGCTTTTTTTATGCCTCTCAGTCCACAGAGCCAGAATCACATTCTGGCATCTGACTGAGCTGTCTGGTGGCATCTGTGTCCTCCATAGTGCTGGGGGGGGGGAGGGGGGAGTCTAGGCTTATCAGACTCTTGGCTATGTTGTGTGTGTTGTTTTTGTTGTCTTTTGCCTTTTGTGAACAGCAGAGTTCAGTGGTAGGCCAGAACAGATCTGGGTTGGGGGGGTGTGATGCCACTGATGATGTTAAAGATTATAAAATGTGAGGGAGTGGACTATGGCCAGTCAGATAAGAGCATCTATGATACCCGCATGGCACACGTTGCTGTGGTGATGACTCTACCGTTAGAGGTGAAAGAAAGCAAATGGCTGAAAATCCCAGCTTGCTGAGGGTTGCCCTAAACATTAACATGTCGTAGTGCTAATTTGGGCTTTTGCATACGTGGATTGGGAGCCCGGGAGCTGGAGCAGTTCCTCTACTAGGCTCTGCCGCTGCTGGCGGCACACGCCATCCCATGCTGTGCATGGGTGTGAGACTGCACAGGAATGTTCGCGAACACGCAGCTGGCCGTCTGCTTATCAGAACTAGAGACGCATGGTACAAAACGAACAGGAGCACTGCTCTCCTCCTCAAGCCGGTTACTGTGCATCTGTAGCGTGACTCAAGTCACACTCCTGGGCAACATGACAAACTTTTTTCTGAGCTATCTGACTCGTCATCTCTTGTTTATCGTAAACCAGTAATGCAGCATATGGAGAGATACAGGATACACACTCTTCTGTTCCTTTTAAACCTCAACATCTTAAAATCTGAACCAGAGGAGTTTAGGGTTGGCTTGACTTTAAGCTGTGCTGAACATTGCTTCTCTCAGGCAGTCGGGAATATAAATGAACTCTGTCATCTCTAAAAAAACTATGCTGAGTTTTCAACATGTTGATTATTTCTGAAATGGCGCGTCTTACCTGGAAGTTTAAGTATTGAGAAATACCCAGGAGCCAAATCTATTTTAATTAACAAATGACATAGTGCTGCTACAGTTTAAATGATCTCCTCGCGTCATATGTTTTGCCTCCTGCAGCCCAAAGACATGCAGTTGCACTTCAAATAAGAATAAGTACTGGCAGTCAGGTGAAGACTTGCACAGAGGGAGTATCTGCAGGAAACACACCTGATTCATGTGTCACGTGTGCTTATAATGTCTGTGTGTGTGTGTGTGTGGTCCAGGTATACCTTACCTTGTAGGGACCAAATATCCCAATAACGTGATGAATACCTGTTTTTTTTGGGGGGGGGGGGGGGTTTACCTTATGGGGACCAGTTTTATTTTATTTCATAAAAATCTGTGACTGCAATGAAAAAACTAAAAATGCAAAAACCCTTGTATTTTGTTTGGTTACTTATGGTTATGGTTAGGGCAGGGTAGGAGTTATGGTTGTCATAGTTAGCATTAGCATTTTCCCCAAAGAAATGAATGAGGTGTCCCCAAAAAGATATGATTACACGACTGTGTGTGTGTGTGTGTGTGTGTGTGTGTGTGTGTGTGTGTTGTTAGCCCCTCTCCCAGAGGCCTGTCATTTAGCTTGCCTCCAGCATTGCCCTTACAGTGCACTGTGTGTGTGTGTGTGTGTGTGTGTGTGTGTGTGTGTGTGTGTGTGTGTGTGTGTGTGTGTGTGTGTGTGTGTGTTTTTAAACCCTCCTCCCAGAGGCCTGTCATTTACCTCCAGCATTGTCCTCATGATGCCTCTGATGCCAGACGGTTACTCTGGAGACCTGGGGAGGCCTGGCTCTGCTCACAGCATTTTTTTTTCTTTTTCCAGAGCTGTTTCACAAAACGGCGCTGTGTGTGCCAGCACCAAATGGCTACACCTCTGTGACCGTTGCAATTGGCAAAGGGTGTGCTGTGTTGCCATGGCGAATGCCTGTGGAACGCCGCAAACTTGACGCTGACCTTTTGTCTGCGGAGGCTGAGTAGTGGGCTTGTGAACACCTCCCTTTCTGAGGAATATGTGGAAATCACCAACTGACGCTGATCTTCAAATTGGGCTCAATGCTTTTCTGTCTTTTTTTTTATTTTTTATTTTCCAGTTTTATGCTGAGCTAGCTGAGTGTCAATGACAAGATGCTGTGAGATTCTTTTCTTTGTTTGTTTTGTTTTCGCTCTGCGAAGAGCGTCCTCCTCGTTCCGGGTGTTTATGTACGCCTTCAGGGGACGCTGCGGGACTCTGTTGGTGGCAGGCCTCCAATGAAATGTCTGAGTCCCCGTCTGCACGCACTGATCTGAATTTTCGACTGGCAGGTGACGACAGGGACACAACGAGCAGGAATGTGACAGCACAAGCCCTCCCTATCTTATACTTGTTGGAGGGGCAGAATTTCTCGGATCTTGTTTCTGCGATTATGCTGACAGATTCCCAGTCGCTGCATTCCCCCGTCGCCATCCCAGAGGCGGGCTGTTGGTGCTGTTATTGAGCCTGCAGTGAGAGCATGTAGCCCTGCAGCCCTCCAGAGCTGTGGGTGCTTCCTTCCTTATGTACCTGATCGCATGCCATGCAGCAACCTTATCTCTCCGGGAAGCCTCTCGATAAGACGTCAGAGAGCCAGCTGGGTGCAGCGCGGGTGGGGGGGGCGGGAGGCGGAGCGTTACGGGGGCCATTGAGTGTGGCCACTTCAGCCTCACTGCCCTGGGCATCCGGTCCCCGTCATCACCTGCTTTATCCCCACAGTAAACGCAGCTGCTATCAGGCTTCACAATCAGCCCACGCTTATTTTTTTCAGTTCATACATAATTGAAAATGCCTTTTTCAAGGCCAGTGTTTTATGTTTGCCCTCTCTTCTTGTGCCGGGCTGCAGCTGCTGGCACATCATGAAACAGAACGGCATTTCCCGTCCTGTCCAGTGTGCCGGTTGGGAAGGAGTTTGGCTGCCTCGCCGCTCCTGATAAGCCCCCTCCTGCCGCCGTTGAGGAGCATGGGCCTTACCGATCGCCGTGCAGGAATGTTGCTGTGTTGTGTCTACACGTGTGCGAGCGCAGCATGCATCAGCCATGCGTGTTTCTGCACGCTGTGGCACCCACGATTGCGACTGAAACACAACGATTGATGAAGATAACGCAGGCAAAAAGCATAATAAGAAAAGCCTGATAAACCAGATCTTCCCCCTCGGCCTCTGTGCTCTGTTCTTAGGCGTGTAATCAATACTTTCGCTTCCTAAACCCAAGACCAGCTGCAGGTCCATGCAGTCTTGGTCTCAGTCTGTTTGGACTTATGACATAGTTGCACTTTGGACTGAATTACTGCCTGTTGCTGCCCCGTCATACAGCAGTTTTTCTCTCTGTCTATTGCCCTATGTTCGTCCCCATATATACTCATATCCAAAAAATCTTGTTCAGAAAGGACACATACGTTGGTAACACACAAAAATTCAGAGGGCAGTACAGTGCATGTATTGCATACGCGGAATTGGTTCTGTCCCAAATCTCCCACAAGACAAAAAGGGTTCTGAATTTTTTTACACAGATATGAATTCGATGAATGTAACAGTGTGTCTTTTTTATTCTTTCTTCCTTCACACTTGAATGCTTTGGAAAACATGCCTGTTGATTAGAGCTCTTTCACAGTGTCTTTCCACAACAGCAGCCGAATGAAGCATGTCTCGCATGTATACTCCGGCATGCCGCTGTGCTTCGCGTGAGAGTGGGCTTGTCGGACAGTGGGCATTGCCCAAACCCGACTCCATTCCAAAATCCCACGAGTGGAACTTCCAAGCTCCAGTTTCACTGTGCTTCCGTGGAGGCTGAGGGGGTGGGGGGGGAAGAACCATGTGCCCCCACCCCCCAAGCCTGCATCATTTTCTGGATGATTTGGATTTTGAGAGATGATTTACTGCTTTCTTTCATTTCTCCGTATGGACATTTCCTTAGCAGCATGGGTTTTGAGTTATGGG
The DNA here is from genome assembly GCF_048594095.1 of Paramormyrops kingsleyae. NCBI lineage: Eukaryota > Metazoa > Chordata > Actinopteri > Osteoglossiformes > Mormyridae > Paramormyrops > Paramormyrops kingsleyae. The sequence continues at coordinate 13,986,390 of NC_132801.1, forward strand.
TTACCCCCTTCCTGCTGACATGAGGGTATGTGTATTTCGGGCCTGAATCAGGGAGATTTATGTGCTGGGGCTGAGGCCCCCAGCTGGAGCCTTTGACTTATCCGCCTGTTGAGACCGACACGCTAGGATGGGACTGTCTGTTGGTCGCTGTCTCACTCCGGGCCGCTGGCTGTAAGCCGCTGCTCTGGGAGCCAAAGGATCTCCCACATGGCCATTTACGCTTTTTGTTTTGGCCCCTGGTGGGATTCTTGAGTCAGCCAGACATTTCCTTAGCCCCAGGTGAACAGCAGCATACCGCGAGTAACTGCTGTCTGAGGTATTAAACTGAGAACTTTGTCGCTCATAATGCTGTTACGCTCAGCTTCACACTTAGCCTGAACCTAAAGGTGACCTTGAACGTGAAGCCGTCTTTTTCACGTCACAACATGGGCCCTGTTGGGGTTAAACAGTTGTGTCGGTGGCACTTGGGCCCCCCTAGTGGTGGAGCATGTACACAGCAGACCCCCCCCCCTCTCCCAAGTTTGGCTTCTCCTCATGTCCCCGTCTCACTCCCACACAGATTTTCGGCTCTTCACCACGCTGCTCTTACCGGCACCATAGACCTCATGTCGCTGCTGTTGGAGGCCCAAGCCACGGTGGACATCAAGGACAGCAACGGTGAGCCAGGCTGCCGATACCCATCATAACCCCCAGCCAGGAGCCACCAGCCTCTGAGCGAACTCTGTGTTTGGAGCTCTCCCGCAGACCATAATGCAAAAAACAGAGAGCAGCTGCAAAAACCTGTATGAAGTGCTTTGCTGTGCCAGAAATGAACACATAATGTTTTGTTTTCTTCCTGTTGACATGGGGACAAATTCTTTAGAGTAGATGTTACCATAACTGCACTTAAAGATATTTTTAAATGGAAGTGGGGGACAAACTGTTCAGGAAAATTAGTAGAAGACATTCCCTCGTTAGAGTTAATTATTATTTTTAGCAGTTTTATTGTGTTGACTCTCAGAGTGGAATTTCCCTGAAAGAGTTTTGGCTGGTGCCGCTACACACGTATACACAGGGGTAAATGTTTTACTGGAAATTATTGGGTGGAAATCCAGCCTCCTTCTGGAAGAGAACAAACCAGGAAGCAGAGTTCATGTGTCAGTGTGCTCGTCTGTGCTGGACTGTGCTGTACCTTTTGTGACGGCATCTGTGCCCCCTGGCCCGCAGGCATGCGGCCTCTGCATTACGCCGCTTGGCAGGGCAAGGCCGACTCTGTGCTGATGCTGCTTCGCTCCGGGGCCTCGGTCAACGGTGCCTCGCTGGACGGGCAGATTCCACTGCACCTGGCTGCCCAGTACGGCCACTACGAGGTGGTGAGTATGCCGCCATCACACTATCCCCCCCACTTGATCTCCATGCGTCTTCCTAATACTTTGCCAAGAAAGCCAGTGTGAACTCTCTGAGCGTTCCCATGGGGATTTTGCTCAATGCACGCATTCTTTTACTCATGGCTTTAATCCGCTCCAGCATTTTGCATTTCAGACAGTCCTCACTTATCAGCCGTTTAATAGGACGCAGGTGTTTTTGGAGACCCACTATTGGGTTTCCACTCTTCTCTCTCAGCGTAGTGTGGCCTGAGCAGGGTGCAGTATGAAAAGCTCCGCTGGGTACACCGAGAAGGGGCTCCGTGTTTAACGGATGGTGCCCTACGGATCCAGCAGGTGTGAAAGGTTGCTCAGCTGTCAGGCCCACGCTGTAGAGGAGGATTCAGAATCAGCTCCTAGCCGGCTGTGTAATGTCACCTCAGTCTGACATTAAAGGGACAGTTCACCCCAAAACTTTACTGCAATCTATCCATCTAGGTTGTTCTGCTAGGAGTTGGTCCACACATCAATTTTATCATTGTGCAGAAAAGATTGCCAGGGTGGTTGCACATGTATCTTCCACGCAGTGATACAATTGGTGTGTGACGTTCAGTGGAAGAAAATACTTTGTACATTAAACTGCTCACTACACTTCTGGTGTTTTAATCACCAGAGAAAGAATGCCATTCACTCCCATTATATTCGAGGGAGGCCCGACATTTCTACGGCTGATATCTCCAAAACTGGGCAACTCCCAGTAGAATGACCTAGATAAAGGGGTAAAAAGGGGTAAAGCCCCTCTTTTTCATATCTTTTTTCAGTTTTGGGGGGAACTGCCCCTTTAAATGATGCCTTTATGTTACAGCTTCCATGGCCAAGGATTCACTATCATTCTGTGTAGTAATATTCTGTGTACACACTTCCATCTTGGGCATTCCATTGAATTTTGCATGATTGTTTTGTGAACTCTAGGTTCACATAGGTCATATTAGTGTAAAGAAACAGAGGAGCATACATTAAAGAAATCCAGATAAATCTGCATTGAAGAAGCAAACCACAAGTGTGAAAGTGGTTGGGGGTTGTTAACACAGCATGTGAAATCCGTATGCATATGTATGCCAGCTTGGCGTAGTGACTGGGCAGGAACCGGGTCAGTTTCTTAGATAGAGCATCTCGGGGGGTCATGGGGAATGAGGATGAGGTGAACATGGCGTTAAGACTGATCTGCCATTGGGCTGCACTCTTCCTCTGAGCTCAGTGACTATCTTCAGGGGCTTTGTGAGTGCTCTCTGGAGATAAGGAAGCAAGAGGTCTTTTGAAGTTTAACCCCCGACACTCTCTTTGATCCACTCCAGCCTGGCCGCCCCAGAGGATCTGGCTGCATAGTCTCTGTCTGCTCTGTATGGGGCGTCCATCCACCGCGACCCCTCCAGTTGTCTGGTACGAGGCAGGATCAGGGCACTGAGTGGAGGTTCAGAGAGATCAGAGCAGGATCAGAAGCCTCCCTGTCTCCATCCAGTTTGTCCTGCTGGGCAATTCCTTCGGATCTGCATGTGCTGGTGCTGGAAAGATGGATTGAAGTGGTCTTATGGTCTCACCGAGAAGCTTAGGAGTAGGCGGGTTTCCATGGTGGTGTCTCAAATCCAAACAAATGGGAGCTGGGAGAACCTTCCTCAGGGTGTTACTGAAACACATGGGTTTGGTTTCCTCACAGTGCACAAGGCATTGAGGTGTGTTACCCATTTCACAAAGGCCTGCCCAAACAATGCGTTCATGAGCTCGTCCGCCTGGCAAGTCTGTGCTCAGACATGGGAATCCGTCCGTTGTGTAGTATTCTTTTACATGGCTTTCAGCTGCTATACAATTCTGCACATTTCTCTTGGCCCTCCTTTCACTTGCTCAGTCTTGCCCCCTTAACCCCCTGGAAGTGCGATGGCATGAAATACAATCTGTATAACAGCACCTGGCGTCATGAACCCAATACGGGCCCCGTGTGCTTAGCCCTGCTGGGGGACTGTGTGTGTGGTTATGTGACCGTTTGTCTCCTGTGCTCCTCCACTAGTCTGAGATGCTACTTCAGCACCAGTCGAACCCGTGCTTGGTCAACAAGGTTAAGAAGACCCCCCTGGACCTCGCCTGTGAGTTCGGTAGGCTGAAGGTGAGTTTTCTGTTCTATCTGACATGTATTTATTTATTAGCCAAAGTGATGGTGCAGTGATGTATCATAGCTGCCGTCTGGAACAGTGTGCTGAGAATCCATAGTGTACTCAGATAAACCATAGTCTCATAAATCAGATGTTTAAAATCGGTAATCTCTGTGCGCTGTGGGGGAGTAATGAGCTTAGCCTGGCGTCTGCGGCACGCCGGGGCGTATCATGAATGTGCTCTGAATATGGGGGGATGTGTAGTATCTGCTGTGAACTATCTGCTCTCTGCTTGGAGTTTCCAAGGTTAGCTGTGGGCATCTAACCTCTGACCCCTACATAGTTTCTCTCTGTTTGGGGGGTGGGGGGTGTCCCTGCATTGGTAAGGTGACAGGTGTTTTGAGGGGGGGGGGTTGGTTGTACATGGCACTGAGACCCAGTGGGAATTTCACCTGTGATAGCTCCCCCTTTCTGGAGATCAGCTAAGTATGTCCTCACCCCCCCCCCCCCCCCCCCCCCCCAGGTCACCCAACTGCTCCTTAACAGTAACATGATCGGGGCCCTTTTGGAAGGAGAGAGGAGGGATGACTCAGAGTCCTCTGCCAACACGCCCCTGCACCTGGCTGCCCGCAATGGACACAAAGACATCATCAGGTACGGCCGCGTGCCCCGCTGCCCCCATGCCACCCTCTCCTGCGGTACGAGGCTGGGGCGCCTGTAGCTGAGCAGCAGCCGGGGAGACTCCCATCATGCATGCGGCCCTGTGGTGCCCCGGGAGAGTCTGACTGCTGATTGAGAGCAGCTGGCTGATTGGAGAGCAGCCCGCTGGTGTCCTTTTGACCTGCGTGGCACCGCTGGCGTTCTGTTCACTCGCGACCTCTCGGCCTGGGATGCTAATTCAGAGGCCGTGCAGCCCGGTCTGTGACTGACGCACCACCTTACAGGTTAGGCTGGGCTGAGCAACTAGAGATAAAAGGAGGAAGTCGGACATGGTGGAGCCTGGGCTCAGCGGGCGCTGCAGCAGTGGGGTGTTCCTTTTTCCATGGCCCCCCACTCGTGGGCATGTCATCCCTGCGGAAGTAGTTACTTGGCAGTTCCGATCGGGATGGCAGATTTGCCCAAACAGCGCTCAGCGCGGTCTCTGCCCGCAGTGTCTCTGATGAGCTGGACCGCTGCTCGACACGGGACAGAGGAGGGGCGCCTGGCAGCCATCTTTAATAATGGTGTTGCTTTCCAGTTTCAGCTGCTGGAATTCCATTACGGGATGGGTTTTAAATGCTGGGTATGACTGCTGGAAATCTTGCTGGCTTCACACTTTCCCTCACATTGCTTTAAGGCAGTAGCTGTGCTCAGTGTTTTTATTACATACATTCACACGGTATTATAACTTGAACGCTGCTGGTCAAAGAATCCAGCTGTGCCGGTGAGTGAGACTGTTTGGATAAAGGCGTCAGCTTGGCAGGGCCATAATGGCAGGGGTTTTGCTGACGGGATTTTGAAGGATTGAAGTTAAATGCCACTTTCTGGCTCCTCTTCACTTTCTCCTGTTGTTGTGAGTCATTGCTGTCGGCCTGTGAGTCATTGCTGTCGGCCTGTGAGTCATTGCTGTCGGCCTGTGAGTCAGTGGTGTCGGCCTGTCCTGGTGGGGTCTCCTGTTGTAGAGGAGCCTGGGCTGGTGCTCCAACCTGCGATGGTGAGGCTTTGCTCTTCCTAATGAGGGCGTCGCCCCCATACCACACGTACCCCCAGCACAGCTGTCTGTGGCTGCTGCCCTCAGGGTATTTCTGCACCCCAGGGATACAGCCCTGGAGCTCTGTTTAACCTCATCCCTGGGGGTGTTTTTTTTTAATTTTTAATTTTTTTTTATGAAAAGCCAACATTATATACATGTGTCATTTGTACACGTATGTGTGTGGATGATCTGATCACATGAAGACAGGAGAAAATATACATGCAAATACTCATGTATAAAGACAGAAGAGTGTCTGACTCTTGCACAGGCCTGCATTTGTTAGAAAAAGGTGTGAAGGAGAGGGTAGGGCGTCTCCCTGAAGGCCAGGTTGCACGAAGAGCTTCATCAGGCTACTTTCTTCACATTCCCCCATTGATGAGAATGTGGCAGCTGTCCGCTGAGTCAGAGGGACGTTAGCATACTGTCAGACACCGATGGCTTCACTCCTTCCATTAATTCCTGGGGGCTTTCTGTCCTGTTCGGACTTTTTAAAACATGCAAACCACTTTGTGGTGTTTAAATTCTAGTGATAAGCCCATAGACAGAGGAGTGAATCATCATTGTCAAGGCTGACTGCCCAAGGTTGAGTATGTCATACCACTGAGCCAGGTGTGTAGCCGGAGCCGCTTCAGTCAACGGTCGACGCTGGCAGAGTGTAAGACGTGTAAAAAGAAGTGCGAGCATGAGAGCATCTCAATGGAGGGATGGCAAATGACTGCTTGGAGAGGAGTGGACATAGAACAGCAGGTTTTCTTTTAAAAGCTGTTCTTGTGCATCACCGCCAAACATAACATCAGGTAAAGAGAGGACAGGGACCACAGAGCAGGTGAGAGATACCAACACATGCTCAGTATTGGTATAGTTATAGGTCATGCGTGGTCACCTAACTCTGAAGATGATCTCGCCATCCCAGAGCTCAGTGTCTGAGGATCATCTCGGTGCTCCTTTGAATGGTAATTGACACGCCTCATGTTTGAATATGGCACCCGGGGGCTTGGGTTGCGATGCATCACACAGGAATGCGGCTGTCACTTGGTCGAGGACGTCTGTCCTGGCAGCAGAGACGTGGAGCTGGGAGGCTGTACCCCCAAGGGCTGCTCTCTCTCTTCTCTCTCTCTTTTTTTTCTCTTTTCTCCTGACTTTCATCTGCAGTGCTCTACAATTGAGAGCTTCTTTCCTGACATAATTTGTAACCGAATATTTTTTTATTAGTTATTGATTCATGGCTCTCTGGTTACTTATTTAATGATATTTTAACTATTGACTGGTCTGTCAATGCAAAGGTTGTAAAGGTTCTTCACTCTGCTCCGCCCAGGATGCTCCTGAAAGCAGGCATTGACATTAACAGGACCACCAAGGCTGGCACCGCTTTGCATGAGGCCGCCCTCTATGGGAAGACTGAAGTAGTGCGGCTGCTGCTGGATGTAAGTTAAACTGGAGCTTTTGTGGAAGGCCTTCGTGTTAAATAGTGCTGAACTCTGTACTTGGCATGTGCAGGTGAAGTGAATTGTACATTTGCTAGCCCTCTGAGAAGCTAAGTTCACTTAGATTCCTTTAACTGCCATTGTACAAATATAAAATGAAATTCTGTTCTTCACACTGCTAATGAACACTTGAACCTCCCGCTTGAGCGTGTCGTTGTCCTGGCAGGCCGGAATTGACGTCAACATCCGGAATACCTACAACCAGACGGCGCTGGACATCGTCAACCAGTTCACCACCTCGCATGCCAGCAAGGACATCAAGCAGCTCCTCCGAGGTGAGCTTCAGCCCCTCCCCTGGCCGGTGGGAGACGCCTTTGCATGTCCGCCATGTCATTGAGGAACCCAGGGTCCTCCTCACCCACTTCATTCTCTTTCTTTCCACCCTTTCCTGTGATCATCCATTATGTCATCTTTTTTTTTGTCTTCCTTTCTGTCCTTCACCCATCCACAATATCTTCTTGCCGGCTGTCTGAAGCAGGGGCCTGTTGTTTGGTGTATCTGTTTCCCCTGCACTCTTGGAGTGGGGGGATGCTGGTCGAGCCTGAGGGTGAGACCCTCTCTTCTGTGTGTGTGTGTGTGTGTGTGTGTGTGTGTGCGTGTGCGTGTGCGTGCGTGCGCGTGCGAGCGGGTTTACCTATCCTTATGGGGGACATAATGTCCCCATAGCGTGATAAATATCTGTTTTTTTTCCCTAAAAAATAAACTCTATTTTATAAAAATCGGTGACTGCTATGAAAAAACTAAAAATGCAAAAACTCTTGTATTTTGTTAGGTTATTTATGGTTATGGTTAGGGCAGGGTACGGGTTAAGGTTGTCATAGTTAGCGTTAGCATTTTTCCCATTGAAATGAATGAGCGGTCCCCATAAGGATATGTATACCCTACGTGTGTGTGTGTGTGTGTGTGTGTGTGTGTGTAGGATAAAGGTGTCCGTGGTCGGTGCTATCTTCCCTGTAATTTAGCAGATTCTGTCTTTGATCTGGCTTTTGATATGAGGACTGAAAAGGGATAATCGGTGCTTGTAAAGAGAGCCCTTTGGAGACGGAGATTTTCAAAGCACCTTAAAAGCTCACAAACCCCTCTGTGAGCCCCTGCTTTGTGCAGCACTTTGGTCCCATTAGCGAGTTATTCTTTAGGACAGCGGGTTGGGTGCTCATGCACCTGCACTCAAACACCTGATAGTTTCTCAGTGTTGACCTCGTTTATTACTGGACTCTGCTGTTAGCTGCAAGACCCCTAACTTACCCAGACTGCATGCTTTGTGAAGCTGATCTGAAAATGCATGTCTGTCTGCCGCTGTCCTTTATTGATGTGCGGGTTTCTCTCCCTCCGCCCCCTCCCGCCATCGCCGCACTGTTAGACGCTACTGGCTTCCTGCAGGTGAGAGCACTGAAAGACTTCTGGAATCTACACGACCCCACGGCCCTCAACATCCGAGCTGGGGACATTATCATGGTAGGCCGCAGGGAGAAATGCAAATAAGCCATTATCTTTGCCTCATGCTTTGAATGTTGTTTTGAATGGTAAATTTGCTGCCATTTTCAATTTCCTGAGGGGTGTTGGAAAAGAGGTGTGAATGACGTGTCTGGAAAGGAAATGACATCACGGTTTACTGTACCCGGTAGCATAGGTACATTACCGTACTTCGTGCCCCTCCCCATTTTCTTTTGGTCATCTCTCCTATAGGGAATGAACTACATAGGGCAGCCTGTGCAGTCTTGTTAGTGAGCATGAGTTCTCAGATGCTTGAGTTTGTGTAGCTGACTCCTGCCCATCTGGGACTGGCTGTCAACATTTTGAACGCATGCCGTTCACGTTGACTTGCCGTCCGCTTCATGCCTGAGCCCACGGGCCTGTCGATGCTTGAATGGGCGTTAAAAGACACGAGGCATGATCTTCGGCACGTGTTTGAATCTTGGTGTGTTCGTGCGTATTCGTGTTTGTTTTGGATGCTCCACTTGCCACTCCCACACCTGTCTCGGTTCACTTCAGTCTGCCTCCTGTTGAGCTTTACGTCTTAGATAATCATGAGGTGTCCCTCAAACGTGCTGCTGGACTGAAAATTACTTGCATATTTAATTGTACCTTCATGAGGCCACCCTCTGGATTTCTCAAAGTGGGATAAGCTTGTAGGTTTGGTATAGGTCATGTTTTGTTGTTGTCACAAATTACAGTTTCCTTAGGAAAATGCTTTTCTGATGAGTGTTGGTCATAAAAGCTGAGCGGCAAGCAGAGACAGGCAGAATGACTCGCCAGCTCAAGTTAATTAGAAACTCGAGATCGTACAACACGATATGAACTCTGTCCAGGGGTTACTTGCCTTTGCCCTATACTGCTTGTCTTGTCTGGACTCCATTGACCAAGCTGTTTACTCCCTTGCTGCTCTTCAGAAGTGCAATCTAAGGGGCTCTTCTGAACATCTCAGACCCCTCCGAGTCTGGTCTCCCGGTAACCTCGAGCTTGTTTGGTTCGTCTGAGAGTACAGGAGCTGGCAGGGAGCTTGTGTGTTAGTTTTTCCTTTGGGTCGGGACACGTGTGTCGTGGAGCCGGCATTGCATAGTGCAGAGCACGGCAGCTTTCCTCCTCCTGCTGTCGTTCACATGGCTGGGCCCTTGAGGGCCTGTTCTCTCCTAGGTAGGCTAATGTAGCAATACAGCTACATAAATAAATAAAGCTTCACCAGCTGTCACTGACTTTACGTCTTAACTGAATAACAGCGCTCTATTCTGTCCAAGTTTTTTATGTGTCAGTCCTGAACTGTGAAAGTCTACACAGCGGATAATTGTTTCATGCATTGTGAAAACTGCGACGACAGGAATATTTGGGGAACCCTGTGCTTATGGTGAAATTGGCCCGGTTACTATCTAAAGAATGTAAGTCTGAAATCCAGCTTATGTTGTGTCACTGCAGGAAAGAGAACTGAGCATCGCAAACCAAAAAGATAATTCAGAATAAGAATAGAGCAGGCATGAGCTGACGTTCTGCATTGAAGCACATTAAGGCTTTATTGTGACTGTTAACCGTTAAACAGGTGCTGGAGCAGCACATGGACGGCCGCTGGAAGGGGCACATCCACGACAGCCAGAGGGGCACCGACCGTGTCGGCTACTTCCCCCCCTCCATCGTCGAGGTTATCAGCCGGCGTGCAGGTCAGCCGCTGCCTTTCCCTTTGCTGGGTGACTGTTCATTTTTACGACTGCCTCCCTGTGCCCTTTGACACGCCTCTGGTGATATGCACGCTGACTTTGCAGCTGGTCTTCGATAAGTTGACTTGTACGTGCCACATGCCCTGCCACATGTCGGTCACTTTTGCATTATGATGTAGATAGAAGCGGCGACCTCTGTGTGCTTTGCTGTGACGTCAGCAGGGAGAGCCGGTGTCACCAGGCCGGTGTTTACGGTACAGCTGCCCTGCCTGTGAGTGGCATCTGTGAGGCTGAAACACTTAACGGGGCAGGAATCTCACAACCGTGACCCCTTTGCTCTCTTCAGGGTAGACCATGTGACTCCGCAGGCTGCCGCACATGTCACTTTAGTAACTTCTTCCCTGCTGTAATGAAGATCAGAGCTGTACATTATACAGAATCTGAGACATGCCTACCCTGCAGCACAGTGCTGCCCCAGGGCAGTGCTCTGTCATACTGATCATCAATCATGTTTCCAGCTCACTGCTGCGTGAGAAGGTGAATGGCCAAAAAACAAAACAGCCATGAATAAACTCTGAGTCGGCTCATTGTGTAAAGTAGACGGGCCCTATCTCTTGTCCCGTCATGTCTGGGTGGAGTTTTGGCCTGTGCTGGTGTAAGCATTTCCTGTTGGGGAGCACTTCCTCCTGGCGTGCCTAGGCTCCTGCTGCACAGCCCACCGCCTACCTCTGTTAGTGAATGTATCTCTGTGCACCATCAGATGTGCACGAGGGCTGCCGTCTGGCTGCTGATGGCGTGGTGACCAGGTTTGACTGAGGATAGGGGCGTGGCTGCCTGGAGCTGACCTCCGAATGGGCACTACCAAGCATTCACTTCCAACCCTGTAGTGACTGACCAAGAGCATCTCCTACCCCATGTAGTAGCTTATCCTGCTCACCCAGGTGTCCATGTTGACTAGAGGTGGGCAATTTGACCTAAAATTATTATCACGGTATTTTCTCCTTTTTGGACAGTGACAGTACAGTGGTACCTCAGTTCTCGAACTTAATCCGTTCAGAACTCTGGATCAAATCCTAAAAAGTTTGTGTTCCGATCGAATTTTCCCCATAAGAAATAATGGAAAAACAATTAATTGGTTCCCGGCCCCAAAAAATTACACCTAAATATGTTTTTTTTTTTAGCATTTAAACACAAAATGAACTGGATAAAACAAGAAGAGTATATACTGCACTAAACACATCTAAGCACATGTATCAAAACAGTAATTTGTAAAGTAAGAAAGCCATGCCCCCTTGTTAACCCCGTGTGGAATCCCCGTGTGATCAGCTGTTTCTGGTTGTTGTCATTAGTCCTCTGTATTTCGTCCGCGTTTCAGTTTGTTTCCCCAGTCCGGTCATTGTATTGTCCATCTGCGTTTTGCCTGCCTTACCTGTAACTACACCCCGTATTCCCCGATATCCTGACATCTGCGCCTTTATCTCCGTTCCGTCCCCGCTGGGTACGACAATATTATTATAATTAAATGTATTAATGGTTTATTTTTAATATAAAAATAATTAATAAGAAATCTTTATTTAAAATGTATTTTATTATATAATAATAATTATTGTTACTGTCTATCATTGTTTAAATATATTTTTACTGTCTCAATATATGTATTCAGCTAGTGTAAACATGCACGATGCTATCACAGCGAATGCGAGGCTGAGACTGAAGCGTTACCCTATGTTTCTGCTGAGAGACGTGCCGCGTGACCCATTTCCCCGCGCGTACAAGTTATCTTAGGTCGGCGTTCATGGTTTGACTTCTGAGATTCAGATCGAGTACTAGGTAATTTTTTTCCGAACGGGTTGGTTCGACCTTTAAGAAATTCGAGTTCTAATGAGTTCGAGAACTGAGGTACCACTGTATTGTATCGCGGTACTACTTTTTTCCATGTTTTGGGAGGAGTAGTATGTACTGTCCCTTTATACAAATTAAAATTTTATAATATACTAAGTACAGTTTAATTGCTATTACAGTTTCGTATGGACAATTTTATTTAGACAAGATAGAAAGGTGATATTTTGTCATATTTCTTTTATAATTGTCAGAGTAACAACGCAAAGGGAATGACAAGCCGTGTCAGCCGAAAACAGTGCATTTTACTTTTTATTTCAAATAAAACGCAGGGTTGCCATCTTTGATCAGCTGTCTGTAGTGAGATTTTCAATTCCAGACAAGTCTGCACACTCACGCACATGCATTTACATGTATGTCACAGTTTTATT